>NW_026963653.1:0-17920 GCF_036588685.1 Mytilus trossulus | reverse complement strand
AATTGAATCCAATTAAATTATGTCTTTCGTGCACGGTCAAGTGAAAATGCACAGTAAAACATAGGAGAGCATCTCCGACCTCTCTTAGGACATCTACATGAACACTTGTCCTGCGGTAAAAGGCGGAATTGAAAAGGAAATATTGATGAAAATCCAGGGACGGGGATGTAGCTCAGTGGTAGAGCGTTCGCTTCGCATGTGAAAGGCCCCGGGTTCGATCCCCGGCATCTCCATATTTTTTGGTCGCAGACAAAAGCGGCATCGAGAAATCAAAGTAATCTCGCCTACACAATGCTGCTTTGCCCTAAAAATCATAGAAAGCGCAACGAAATATAAGTGCTGTTTGAACAGCGCAATCGGCACAGATGACTTAAAACTTCAAAATCACTCTTCTTAAAAGGCACGTCTCAAATGCACGCTCAAACATTTCAGGCAAAGCCGAATTAATTCCACACTTCCTTTCCCCGACAGGTTTTACAATTGTGTCTCAATTTTAAATGGATTATAACTTATCGTGAGTCAGAACAAATCGAATGTTAATGTTAATGATTCCAGCCTGAAACAATGCGTTTTATAGAGTTGCGTCGACAGTAGCGACTATTCGCGGTGATTTCGCTTCCTTTTGCAGTCTTACGTTATTTGCATTCTATAGTCTATCTAACGCCAGTCGACATTCCCAGTGACGTTGTAACGTACAAAAAGGCTCGATTGCTGTTTTTGTTGCTCTTTATATGTGTTAAGTTACCCCACTATGAGTAAGTCCCAGGTAGTCTAGTGGTTAGGATTCCGCGCTCTCACCGCGGCGGCCGGGGTTCGATTCCCCGTCTGGGAAGATATTTTTGCGCCTTTTCTCCGGATCGATATTGATATTAATAACGGTATATGCTTCAAACAACTGTTATGTGTACGTGGTCAATGAAAGAAACGATATACGTTTGTCCTATCGTGCATAGTATATACTATATGATTTCCTTTTACAACCGATACTTTATATATGTCTTTCTTCAGCTCAATATATAACGCGGCCGACTGATTGATGGTTCAGTACATGAAAATGAATTACAAATGTACTTGCTCAACACATTTCAATCCCAATACAACTGTTAGAGACATAAAGATAACCATCTCGTCTTGGTGCAAGACTATTTTAATAATCAGAGTGGCATGTGTATACATGGTATGAAAATACACTACTTAAATTTAATGTTCTATCGTTGTGAAGGGGATGTAGCTCAGTGGTAGAGCGTTCGCTTTGCATGTGAAAGGCCCCGGGTTCGATCCCCGGCATCTCCACTCCTAATTTTTTGTCAATGTAATTGAATCCAATTAAATTATGTCTTTCGTGCACGGTCAAGTGAAAATGCACAGTAAAACATAGGAGAGCATCTCCGACCTCTCTTAGGACATCTACATGAACACTTGTCCTGCGGTAAAAGGCGGAATTGAAAAGGAAATATTGATGAAAATCCAGGGACGGGGATGTAGCTCAGTGGTAGAGCGTTCGCTTCGCATGTGAAAGGCCCCGGGTTCGATCCCCGGCATCTCCATATTTTTTGGTCGCAGACAAAAGCGGCATCGAGAAATCAAAGTAATCTCGCCTACACAATGCTGCTTTGCCCTAAAAATCATAGAAAGCGCAACGAAATATAAGTGCTGTTTGAACAGCGCAATCGGCACAGATGACTTAAAACTTCAAAATCACTCTTCTTAAAAGGCACGTCTCAAATGCACGCTCAAACATTTCAGGCAAAGCCGAATTAATTCCACACTCCCTTTCCCCGACAGGTTTTACAATTGTGTCTCAATTTTAAATGGATTATAACTTATCGTGAGTCAGAACAAATCGAATGTTAATGTTAATGATTCCAGCCTGAAACAATGCGTTTTATAGAGTTGCGTCGACAGTAGCGACTATTCGCGGTGATTTCGCTTCCTTTTGCAGTCTTACGTTATTTGCATTCTATAGTCTATCTAACGCCAGTCGACATTCCCAGTGACGTTGTAACGTACAAAAAGGCTCGATTGCTGTTTTTGTTGCTCTTTATATGTGTTAAGTTACCCCACTATGAGTAAGTCCCAGGTAGTCTAGTGGTTAGGATTCCGCGCTCTCACCGCGGCGGCCGGGGTTCGATTCCCCGTCTGGGAAGATATTTTTGCGCCTTTTCTCCGGATCGATATTGATATTAATAACGGTATATGCTTCAAACAACTGTTATGTGTACGTGGTCAATGAAAGAAACGATATACGTTTGTCCTATCGTGCATAGTATATACTATATGATTTCCTTTTACAACCGATACTTTATATATGTCTTTCTTCAGCTCAATATATAACGCGGCCGACTGATTGATGGTTCAGTACATGAAAATGAATTACAAATGTACTTGCTCAACACATTTCAATCCCAATACAACTGTTAGAGACATAAAGATAACCATCTCGTCTTGGTGCAAGACTATTTTAATAATCAGAGTGGCATGTGTATACATGGTATGAAAATACACTACTTAAATTTAATGTTCTATCGTTGTGAAGGGGATGTAGCTCAGTGGTAGAGCGTTCGCTTTGCATGTGAAAGGCCCCGGGTTCGATCCCCGGCATCTCCACTCCTAATTTTTTGTCAATGTAATTGAATCCAATTAAATTATGTCTTTCGTGCACGGTCAAGTGAAAATGCACAGTAAAACATAGGAGAGCATCTCCGACCTCTCTTAGGACATCTACATGAACACTTGTCCTGCGGTAAAAGGCGGAATTGAAAAGGAAATATTGATGAAAATCCAGGGACGGGGATGTAGCTCAGTGGTAGAGCGTTCGCTTCGCATGTGAAAGGCCCCGGGTTCGATCCCCGGCATCTCCATATTTTTTGGTCGCAGACAAAAGCGGCATCGAGAAATCAAAGTAATCTCGCCTACACAATGCTGCTTTGCCCTAAAAATCATAGAAAGCGCAACGAAATATAAGTGCTGTTTGAACAGCGCAATCGGCACAGATGACTTAAAACTTCAAAATCACTCTTCTTAAAAGGCACGTCTCAAATGCACGCTCAAACATTTCAGGCAAAGCCGAATTAATTCCACACTCCCTTTCCCCGACAGGTTTTACAATTGTGTCTCAATTTTAAATGGATTATAACTTATCGTGAGTCAGAACAAATCGAATGTTAATGTTAATGATTCCAGCCTGAAACAATGCGTTTTATAGAGTTGCGTCGACAGTAGCGACTATTCGCGGTGATTTCGCTTCCTTTTGCAGTCTTACGTTATTTGCATTCTATAGTCTATCTAACGCCAGTCGACATTCCCAGTGACGTTGTAACGTACAAAAAGGCTCGATTGCTGTTTTTGTTGCTCTTTATATGTGTTAAGTTACCCCACTATGAGTAAGTCCCAGGTAGTCTAGTGGTTAGGATTCCGCGCTCTCACCGCGGCGGCCGGGGTTCGATTCCCCGTCTGGGAAGATATTTTTGCGCCTTTTCTCCGGATCGATATTGATATTAATAACGGTATATGCTTCAAACAACTGTTATGTGTACGTGGTCAATGAAAGAAACGATATACGTTTGTCCTATCGTGCATAGTATATACTATATGATTTCCTTTTACAACCGATACTTTATATATGTCTTTCTTCAGCTCAATATATAACGCGGCCGACTGATTGATGGTTCAGTACATGAAAATGAATTACAAATGTACTTGCTCAACACATTTCAATCCCAATACAACTGTTAGAGACATAAAGATAACCATCTCGTCTTGGTGCAAGACTATTTTAATAATCAGAGTGGCATGTGTATACATGGTATGAAAATACACTACTTAAATTTAATGTTCTATCGTTGTGAAGGGGATGTAGCTCAGTGGTAGAGCGTTCGCTTTGCATGTGAAAGGCCCCGGGTTCGATCCCCGGCATCTCCACTCCTAATTTTTTGTCAATGTAATTGAATCCAATTAAATTATGTCTTTCGTGCACGGTCAAGTGAAAATGCACAGTAAAACATAGGAGAGCATCTCCGACCTCTCTTAGGACATCTACATGAACACTTGTCCTGCGGTAAAAGGCGGAATTGAAAAGGAAATATTGATGAAAATCCAGGGACGGGGATGTAGCTCAGTGGTAGAGCGTTCGCTTCGCATGTGAAAGGCCCCGGGTTCGATCCCCGGCATCTCCATATTTTTTGGTCGCAGACAAAAGCGGCATCGAGAAATCAAAGTAATCTCGCCTACACAATGCTGCTTTGCCCTAAAAATCATAGAAAGCGCAACGAAATATAAGTGCTGTTTGAACAGCGCAATCGGCACAGATGACTTAAAACTTCAAAATCACTCTTCTTAAAAGGCACGTCTCAAATGCACGCTCAAACATTTCAGGCAAAGCCGAATTAATTCCACACTCCCTTTCCCCGACAGGTTTTACAATTGTGTCTCAATTTTAAATGGATTATAACTTATCGTGAGTCAGAACAAATCGAATGTTAATGTTAATGATTCCAGCCTGAAACAATGCGTTTTATAGAGTTGCGTCGACAGTAGCGACTATTCGCGGTGATTTCGCTTCCTTTTGCAGTCTTACGTTATTTGCATTCTATAGTCTATCTAACGCCAGTCGACATTCCCAGTGACGTTGTAACGTACAAAAAGGCTCGATTGCTGTTTTTGTTGCTCTTTATATGTGTTAAGTTACCCCACTATGAGTAAGTCCCAGGTAGTCTAGTGGTTAGGATTCCGCGCTCTCACCGCGGCGGCCGGGGTTCGATTCCCCGTCTGGGAAGATATTTTTGCGCCTTTTCTCCGGATCGATATTGATATTAATAACGGTATATGCTTCAAACAACTGTTATGTGTACGTGGTCAATGAAAGAAACGATATACGTTTGTCCTATCGTGCATAGTATATACTATATGATTTCCTTTTACAACCGATACTTTATATATGTCTTTCTTCAGCTCAATATATAACGCGGCCGACTGATTGATGGTTCAGTACATGAAAATGAATTACAAATGTACTTGCTCAACACATTTCAATCCCAATACAACTGTTAGAGACATAAAGATAACCATCTCGTCTTGGTGCAAGACTATTTTAATAATCAGAGTGGCATGTGTATACATGGTATGAAAATACACTACTTAAATTTAATGTTCTATCGTTGTGAAGGGGATGTAGCTCAGTGGTAGAGCGTTCGCTTTGCATGTGAAAGGCCCCGGGTTCGATCCCCGGCATCTCCACTCCTAATTTTTTGTCAATGTAATTGAATCCAATTAAATTATGTCTTTCGTGCACGGTCAAGTGAAAATGCACAGTAAAACATAGGAGAGCATCTCCGACCTCTCTTAGGACATCTACATGAACACTTGTCCTGCGGTAAAAGGCGGAATTGAAAAGGAAATATTGATGAAAATCCAGGGACGGGGATGTAGCTCAGTGGTAGAGCGTTCGCTTCGCATGTGAAAGGCCCCGGGTTCGATCCCCGGCATCTCCATATTTTTTGGTCGCAGACAAAAGCGGCATCGAGAAATCAAAGTAATCTCGCCTACACAATGCTGCTTTGCCCTAAAAATCATAGAAAGCGCAACGAAATATAAGTGCTGTTTGAACAGCGCAATCGGCACAGATGACTTAAAACTTCAAAATCACTCTTCTTAAAAGGCACGTCTCAAATGCACGCTCAAACATTTCAGGCAAAGCCGAATTAATTCCACACTCCCTTTCCCCGACAGGTTTTACAATTGTGTCTCAATTTTAAATGGATTATAACTTATCGTGAGTCAGAACAAATCGAATGTTAATGTTAATGATTCCAGCCTGAAACAATGCGTTTTATAGAGTTGCGTCGACAGTAGCGACTATTCGCGGTGATTTCGCTTCCTTTTGCAGTCTTACGTTATTTGCATTCTATAGTCTATCTAACGCCAGTCGACATTCCCAGTGACGTTGTAACGTACAAAAAGGCTCGATTGCTGTTTTTGTTGCTCTTTATATGTGTTAAGTTACCCCACTATGAGTAAGTCCCAGGTAGTCTAGTGGTTAGGATTCCGCGCTCTCACCGCGGCGGCCGGGGTTCGATTCCCCGTCTGGGAAGATATTTTTGCGCCTTTTCTCCGGATCGATATTGATATTAATAACGGTATATGCTTCAAACAACTGTTATGTGTACGTGGTCAATGAAAGAAACGATATACGTTTGTCCTATCGTGCATAGTATATACTATATGATTTCCTTTTACAACCGATACTTTATATATGTCTTTCTTCAGCTCAATATATAACGCGGCCGACTGATTGATGGTTCAGTACATGAAAATGAATTACAAATGTACTTGCTCAACACATTTCAATCCCAATACAACTGTTAGAGACATAAAGATAACCATCTCGTCTTGGTGCAAGACTATTTTAATAATCAGAGTGGCATGTGTATACATGGTATGAAAATACACTACTTAAATTTAATGTTCTATCGTTGTGAAGGGGATGTAGCTCAGTGGTAGAGCGTTCGCTTTGCATGTGAAAGATGTTCGATCCCCGGCATCTCCACTCCTAATTTTTTGTCAATGTAATTGAATCCAATTAAATTATGTCTTTCGTGCACGGTCAAGTGAAAATGCACAGTAAAACATAGGAGAGCATCTCCGACCTCTCTTAGGACATCTACATGAACACTTGTCCTGCGGTAAAAGGCGGAATTGAAAAGGAAATATTGATGAAAATCCAGGGACGGGGATGTAGCTCAGTGGTAGAGCGTTCGCTTCGCATGTGAAAGGCCCCGGGTTCGATCCCCGGCATCTCCATATTTTTTGGTCGCAGACAAAAGCGGCATCGAGAAATCAAAGTAATCTCGCCTACACAATGCTGCTTTGCCCTAAAAATCATAGAAAGCGCAACGAAATATAAGTGCTGTTTGAACAGCGCAATCGGCACAGATGACTTAAAACTTCAAAATCACTCTTCTTAAAAGGCACGTCTCAAATGCACGCTCAAACATTTCAGGCAAAGCCGAATTAATTCCACACTCCCTTTCCCCGACAGGTTTTACAATTGTGTCTCAATTTTAAATGGATTATAACTTATCGTGAGTCAGAACAAATCGAATGTTAATGTTAATGATTCCAGCCTGAAACAATGCGTTTTATAGAGTTGCGTCGACAGTAGCGACTATTCGCGGTGATTTCGCTTCCTTTTGCAGTCTTACGTTATTTGCATTCTATAGTCTATCTAACGCCAGTCGACATTCCCAGTGACGTTGTAACGTACAAAAAGGCTCGATTGCTGTTTTTGTTGCTCTTTATATGTGTTAAGTTACCCCACTATGAGTAAGTCCCAGGTAGTCTAGTGGTTAGGATTCCGCGCTCTCACCGCGGCGGCCGGGGTTCGATTCCCCGTCTGGGAAGATATTTTTGCGCCTTTTCTCCGGATCGATATTGATATTAATAACGGTATATGCTTCAAACAACTGTTATGTGTACGTGGTCAATGAAAGAAACGATATACGTTTGTCCTATCGTGCATAGTATATACTATATGATTTCCTTTTACAACCGATACTTTATATATGTCTTTCTTCAGCTCAATATATAACGCGGCCGACTGATTGATGGTTCAGTACATGAAAATGAATTACAAATGTACTTGCTCAACACATTTCAATCCCAATACAACTGTTAGAGACATAAAGATAACCATCTCGTCTTGGTGCAAGACTATTTTAATAATCAGAGTGGCATGTGTATACATGGTATGAAAATACACTACTTAAATTTAATGTTCTATCGTTGTGAAGGGGATGTAGCTCAGTGGTAGAGCGTTCGCTTTGCATGTGAAAGGCCCCGGGTTCGATCCCCGGCATCTCCACTCCTAATTTTTTGTCAATGTAATTGAATCCAATTAAATTATGTCTTTCGTGCACGGTCAAGTGAAAATGCACAGTAAAACATAGGAGAGCATCTCCGACCTCTCTTAGGACATCTACATGAACACTTGTCCTGCGGTAAAAGGCGGAATTGAAAAGGAAATATTGATGAAAATCCAGGGACGGGGATGTAGCTCAGTGGTAGAGCGTTCGCTTCGCATGTGAAAGGCCCCGGGTTCGATCCCCGGCATCTCCATATTTTTTGGTCGCAGACAAAAGCGGCATCGAGAAATCAAAGTAATCTCGCCTACACAATGCTGCTTTGCCCTAAAAATCATAGAAAGCGCAACGAAATATAAGTGCTGTTTGAACAGCGCAATCGGCACAGATGACTTAAAACTTCAAAATCACTCTTCTTAAAAGGCACGTCTCAAATGCACGCTCAAACATTTCAGGCAAAGCCGAATTAATTCCACACTCCCTTTCCCCGACAGGTTTTACAATTGTGTCTCAATTTTAAATGGATTATAACTTATCGTGAGTCAGAACAAATCGAATGTTAATGTTAATGATTCCAGCCTGAAACAATGCGTTTTATAGAGTTGCGTCGACAGTAGCGACTATTCGCGGTGATTTCGCTTCCTTTTGCAGTCTTACGTTATTTGCATTCTATAGTCTATCTAACGCCAGTCGACATTCCCAGTGACGTTGTAACGTACAAAAAGGCTCGATTGCTGTTTTTGTTGCTCTTTATATGTGTTAAGTTACCCCACTATGAGTAAGTCCCAGGTAGTCTAGTGGTTAGGATTCCGCGCTCTCACCGCGGCGGCCGGGGTTCGATTCCCCGTCTGGGAAGATATTTTTGCGCCTTTTCTCCGGATCGATATTGATATTAATAACGGTATATGCTTCAAACAACTGTTATGTGTACGTGGTCAATGAAAGAAACGATATACGTTTGTCCTATCGTGCATAGTATATACTATATGATTTCCTTTTACAACCGAAACTTTATATATGTCTTTCTTCAGCTCAATATATAACGCGGCCGACTGATTGATGGTTCAGTACATGAAAATGAATTACAAATGTACTTGCTCAACACATTTCAATCCCAATACAACTGTTAGAGACATAAAGATAACCATCTCGTCTTGGTGCAAGACTATTTTAATAATCAGAGTGGCATGTGTATACATGGTATGAAAATACACTACTTAAATTTAATGTTCTATCGTTGTGAAGGGGATGTAGCTCAGTGGTAGAGCGTTCGCTTTGCATGTGAAAGGCCCCGGGTTCGATCCCCGGCATCTCCACTCCTAATTTTTTGTCAATGTAATTGAATCCAATTAAATTATGTCTTTCGTGCACGGTCAAGTGAAAATGCACAGTAAAACATAGGAGAGCATCTCCGACCTCTCTTAGGACATCTACATGAACACTTGTCCTGCGGTAAAAGGCGGAATTGAAAAGGAAATATTGATGAAAATCCAGGGACGGGGATGTAGCTCAGTGGTAGAGCGTTCGCTTCGCATGTGAAAGGCCCCGGGTTCGATCCCCGGCATCTCCATATTTTTTGGTCGCAGACAAAAGCGGCATCGAGAAATCAAAGTAATCTCGCCTACACAATGCTGCTTTGCCCTAAAAATCATAGAAAGCGCAACGAAATATAAGTGCTGTTTGAACAGCGCAATCGGCACAGATGACTTAAAACTTCAAAATCACTCTTCTTAAAAGGCACGTCTCAAATGCACGCTCAAACATTTCAGGCAAAGCCGAATTAATTCCACACTCCCTTTCCCCGACAGGTTTTACAATTGTGTCTCAATTTTAAATGGATTATAACTTATCGTGAGTCAGAACAAATCGAATGTTAATGTTAATGATTCCAGCCTGAAACAATGCGTTTTATAGAGTTGCGTCGACAGTAGCGACTATTCGCGGTGATTTCGCTTCCTTTTGCAGTCTTACGTTATTTGCATTCTATAGTCTATCTAACGCCAGTCGACATTCCCAGTGACGTTGTAACGTACAAAAAGGCTCGATTGCTGTTTTTGTTGCTCTTTATATGTGTTAAGTTACCCCACTATGAGTAAGTCCCAGGTAGTCTAGTGGTTAGGATTCCGCGCTCTCACCGCGGCGGCCGGGGTTCGATTCCCCGTCTGGGAAGATATTTTTGCGCCTTTTCTCCGGATCGATATTGATATTAATAACGGTATATGCTTCAAACAACTGTTATGTGTACGTGGTCAATGAAAGAAACGATATACGTTTGTCCTATCGTGCATAGTATATACTATATGATTTCCTTTTACAACCGATACTTTATATATGTCTTTCTTCAGCTCAATATATAACGCGGCCGACTGATTGATGGTTCAGTACATGAAAATGAATTACAAATGTACTTGCTCAACACATTTCAATCCCAATACAACTGTTAGAGACATAAAGATAACCATCTCGTCTTGGTGCAAGACTATTTTAATAATCAGAGTGGCATGTGTATACATGGTATGAAAATACACTACTTAAATTTAATGTTCTATCGTTGTGAAGGGGATGTAGCTCAGTGGTAGAGCGTTCGCTTTGCATGTGAAAGGCCCCGGGTTCGATCCCCGGCATCTCCACTCCTAATTTTTTGTCAATGTAATTGAATCCAATTAAATTATGTCTTTCGTGCACGGTCAAGTGAAAATGCACAGTAAAACATAGGAGAGCATCTCCGACCTCTCTTAGGACATCTACATGAACACTTGTCCTGCGGTAAAAGGCGGAATTGAAAAGGAAATATTGATGAAAATCCAGGGACGGGGATGTAGCTCAGTGGTAGAGCGTTCGCTTCGCATGTGAAAGGCCCCGGGTTCGATCCCCGGCATCTCCATATTTTTTGGTCGCAGACAAAAGCGGCATCGAGAAATCAAAGTAATCTCGCCTACACAATGCTGCTTTGCCCTAAAAATCATAGAAAGCGCAACGAAATATAAGTGCTGTTTGAACAGCGCAATCGGCACAGATGACTTAAAACTTCAAAATCACTCTTCTTAAAAGGCACGTCTCAAATGCACGCTCAAACATTTCAGGCAAAGCCGAATTAATTCCACACTCCCTTTCCCCGACAGGTTTTACAATTGTGTCTCAATTTTAAATGGATTATAACTTATCGTGAGTCAGAACAAATCGAATGTTAATGTTAATGATTCCAGCCTGAAACAATGCGTTTTATAGAGTTGCGTCGACAGTAGCGACTATTCGCGGTGATTTCGCTTCCTTTTGCAGTCTTACGTTATTTGCATTCTATAGTCTATCTAACGCCAGTCGACATTCCCAGTGACGTTGTAACGTACAAAAAGGCTCGATTGCTGTTTTTGTTGCTCTTTATATGTGTTAAGTTACCCCACTATGAGTAAGTCCCAGGTAGTCTAGTGGTTAGGATTCCGCGCTCTCACCGCGGCGGCCGGGGTTCGATTCCCCGTCTGGGAAGATATTTTTGCGCCTTTTCTCCGGATCGATATTGATATTAATAACGGTATATGCTTCAAACAACTGTTATGTGTACGTGGTCAATGAAAGAAACGATATACGTTTGTCCTATCGTGCATAGTATATACTATATGATTTCCTTTTACAACCGATACTTTATATATGTCTTTCTTCAGCTCAATATATAACGCGGCCGACTGATTGATGGTTCAGTACATGAAAATGAATTACAAATGTACTTGCTCAACACATTTCAATCCCAATACAACTGTTAGAGACATAAAGATAACCATCTCGTCTTGGTGCAAGACTATTTTAATAATCAGAGTGGCATGTGTATACATGGTATGAAAATACACTACTTAAATTTAATGTTCTATCGTTGTGAAGGGGATGTAGCTCAGTGGTAGAGCGTTCGCTTTGCATGTGAAAGGCCCCGGGTTCGATCCCCGGCATCTCCACTCCTAATTTTTTGTCAATGTAATTGAATCCAATTAAATTATGTCTTTCGTGCACGGTCAAGTGAAAATGCACAGTAAAACATAGGAGAGCATCTCCGACCTCTCTTAGGACATCTACATGAACACTTGTCCTGCGGTAAAAGGCGGAATTGAAAAGGAAATATTGATGAAAATCCAGGGACGGGGATGTAGCTCAGTGGTAGAGCGTTCGCTTCGCATGTGAAAGGCCCCGGGTTCGATCCCCGGCATCTCCATATTTTTTGGTCGCAGACAAAAGCGGCATCGAGAAATCAAAGTAATCTCGCCTACACAATGCTGCTTTGCCCTAAAAATCATAGAAAGCGCAACGAAATATAAGTGCTGTTTGAACAGCGCAATCGGCACAGATGACTTAAAACTTCAAAATCACTCTTCTTAAAAGGCACGTCTCAAATGCACGCTCAAACATTTCAGGCAAAGCCGAATTAATTCCACACTCCCTTTCCCCGACAGGTTTTACAATTGTGTCTCAATTTTAAATGGATTATAACTTATCGTGAGTCAGAACAAATCGAATGTTAATGTTAATGATTCCAGCCTGAAACAATGCGTTTTATAGAGTTGCGTCGACAGTAGCGACTATTCGCGGTGATTTCGCTTCCTTTTGCAGTCTTACGTTATTTGCATTCTATAGTCTATCTAACGCCAGTCGACATTCCCAGTGACGTTGTAACGTACAAAAAGGCTCGATTGCTGTTTTTGTTGCTCTTTATATGTGTTAAGTTACCCCACTATGAGTAAGTCCCAGGTAGTCTAGTGGTTAGGATTCCGCGCTCTCACCGCGGCGGCCGGGGTTCGATTCCCCGTCTGGGAAGATATTTTTGCGCCTTTTCTCCGGATCGATATTGATATTAATAACGGTATATGCTTCAAACAACTGTTATGTGTACGTGGTCAATGAAAGAAACGATATACGTTTGTCCTATCGTGCATAGTATATACTATATGATTTCCTTTTACAACCGATACTTTATATATGTCTTTCTTCAGCTCAATATATAACGCGGCCGACTGATTGATGGTTCAGTACATGAAAATGAATTACAAATGTACTTGCTCAACACATTTCAATCCCAATACAACTGTTAGAGACATAAAGATAACCATCTCGTCTTGGTGCAAGACTATTTTAATAATCAGAGTGGCATGTGTATACATGGTATGAAAATACACTACTTAAATTTAATGTTCTATCGTTGTGAAGGGGATGTAGCTCAGTGGTAGAGCGTTCGCTTTGCATGTGAAAGGCCCCGGGTTCGATCCCCGGCATCTCCACTCCTAATTTTTTGTCAATGTAATTGAATCCAATTAAATTATGTCTTTCGTGCACGGTCAAGTGAAAATGCACAGTAAAACATAGGAGAGCATCTCCGACCTCTCTTAGGACATCTACATGAACACTTGTCCTGCGGTAAAAGGCGGAATTGAAAAGGAAATATTGATGAAAATCCAGGGACGGGGATGTAGCTCAGTGGTAGAGCGTTCGCTTCGCATGTGAAAGGCCCCGGGTTCGATCCCCGGCATCTCCATATTTTTTGGTCGCAGACAAAAGCGGCATCGAGAAATCAAAGTAATCTCGCCTACACAATGCTGCTTTGCCCTAAAAATCATAGAAAGCGCAACGAAATATAAGTGCTGTTTGAACAGCGCAATCGGCACAGATGACTTAAAACTTCAAAATCACTCTTCTTAAAAGGCACGTCTCAAATGCACGCTCAAACATTTCAGGCAAAGCCGAATTAATTCCACACTCCCTTTCCCCGACAGGTTTTACAATTGTGTCTCAATTTTAAATGGATTATAACTTATCGTGAGTCAGAACAAATCGAATGTTAATGTTAATGATTCCAGCCTGAAACAATGCGTTTTATAGAGTTGCGTCGACAGTAGCGACTATTCGCGGTGATTTCGCTTCCTTTTGCAGTCTTACGTTATTTGCATTCTATAGTCTATCTAACGCCAGTCGACATTCCCAGTGACGTTGTAACGTACAAAAAGGCTCGATTGCTGTTTTTGTTGCTCTTTATATGTGTTAAGTTACCCCACTATGAGTAAGTCCCAGGTAGTCTAGTGGTTAGGATTCCGCGCTCTCACCGCGGCGGCCGGGGTTCGATTCCCCGTCTGGGAAGATATTTTTGCGCCTTTTCTCCGGATCGATATTGATATTAATAACGGTATATGCTTCAAACAACTGTTATGTGTACGTGGTCAATGAAAGAAACGATATACGTTTGTCCTATCGTGCATAGTATATACTATATGATTTCCTTTTACAACCGATACTTTATATATGTCTTTCTTCAGCTCAATATATAACGCGGCCGACTGATTGATGGTTCAGTACATGAAAATGAATTACAAATGTACTTGCTCAACACATTTCAATCCCAATACAACTGTTAGAGACATAAAGATAACCATCTCGTCTTGGTGCAAGACTATTTTAATAATCAGAGTGGCATGTGTATACATGGTATGAAAATACACTACTTAAATTTAATGTTCTATCGTTGTGAAGGGGATGTAGCTCAGTGGTAGAGCGTTCGCTTTGCATGTGAAAGGCCCCGGGTTCGATCCCCGGCATCTCCACTCCTAATTTTTTGTCAATGTAATTGAATCCAATTAAATTATGTCTTTCGTGCACGGTCAAGTGAAAATGCACAGTAAAACATAGGAGAGCATCTCCGACCTCTCTTAGGACATCTACATGAACACTTGTCCTGCGGTAAAAGGCGGAATTGAAAAGGAAATATTGATGAAAATCCAGGGACGGGGATGTAGCTCAGTGGTAGAGCGTTCGCTTCGCATGTGAAAGGCCCCGGGTTCGATCCCCGGCATCTCCATATTTTTTGGTCGCAGACAAAAGCGGCATCGAGAAATCAAAGTAATCTCGCCTACACAATGCTGCTTTGCCCTAAAAATCATAGAAAGCGCAACGAAATATAAGTGCTGTTTGAACAGCGCAATCGGCACAGATGACTTAAAACTTCAAAATCACTCTTCTTAAAAGGCACGTCTCAAATGCACGCTCAAACATTTCAGGCAAAGCCGAATTAATTCCACACTCCCTTTCCCCGACAGGTTTTACAATTGTGTCTCAATTTTAAATGGATTATAACTTATCGTGAGTCAGAACAAATCGAATGTTAATGTTAATGATTCCAGCCTGAAACAATGCGTTTTATAGAGTTGCGTCGACAGTAGCGACTATTCGCGGTGATTTCGCTTCCTTTTGCAGTCTTACGTTATTTGCATTCTATAGTCTATCTAACGCCAGTCGACATTCCCAGTGACGTTGTAACGTACAAAAAGGCTCGATTGCTGTTTTTGTTGCTCTTTATATGTGTTAAGTTACCCCACTATGAGTAAGTCCCAGGTAGTCTAGTGGTTAGGATTCCGCGCTCTCACCGCGGCGGCCGGGGTTCGATTCCCCGTCTGGGAAGATATTTTTGCGCCTTTTCTCCGGATCGATATTGATATTAATAACGGTATATGCTTCAAACAACTGTTATGTGTACGTGGTCAATGAAAGAAACGATATACGTTTGTCCTATCGTGCATAGTATATACTATATGATTTCCTTTTACAACCGATACTTTATATATGTCTTTCTTCAGCTCAATATATAACGCGGCCGACTGATTGATGGTTCAGTACATGAAAATGAATTACAAATGTACTTGCTCAACACATTTCAATCCCAATACAACTGTTAGAGACATAAAGATAACCATCTCGTCTTGGTGCAAGACTATTTTAATAATCAGAGTGGCATGTGTATACATGGTATGAAAATACACTACTTAAATTTAATGTTCTATCGTTGTGAAGGGGATGTAGCTCAGTGGTAGAGCGTTCGCTTTGCATGTGAAAGGCCCCGGGTTCGATCCCCGGCATCTCCACTCCTAATTTTTTGTCAATGTAATTGAATCCAATTAAATTATGTCTTTCGTGCACGGTCAAGTGAAAATGCACAGTAAAACATAGGAGAGCATCTCCGACCTCTCTTAGGACATCTACATGAACACTTGTCCTGCGGTAAAAGGCGGAATTGAAAAGGAAATATTGATGAAAATCCAGGGACGGGGATGTAGCTCAGTGGTAGAGCGTTCGCTTCGCATGTGAAAGGCCCCGGGTTCGATCCCCGGCATCTCCATATTTTTTGGTCGCAGACAAAAGCGGCATCGAGAAATCAAAGTAATCTCGCCTACACAATGCTGCTTTGCCCTAAAAATCATAGAAAGCGCAACGAAATATAAGTGCTGTTTGAACAGCGCAATCGGCACAGATGACTTAAAACTTCAAAATCACTCTTCTTAAAAGGCACGTCTCAAATGCACGCTCAAACATTTCAGGCAAAGCCGAATTAATTCCACACTCCCTTTCCCCGACAGGTTTTACAATTGTGTCTCAATTTTAAATGGATTATAACTTATCGTGAGTCAGAACAAATCGAATGTTAATGTTAATGATTCCAGCCTGAAACAATGCGTTTTATAGAGTTGCGTCGACAGTAGCGACTATTCGCGGTGATTTCGCTTCCTTTTGCAGTCTTACGTTATTTGCATTCTATAGTCTATCTAACGCCAGTCGACATTCCCAGTGACGTTGTAACGTACAAAAAGGCTCGATTGCTGTTTTTGTTGCTCTTTATATGTGTTAAGTTACCCCACTATGAGTAAGTCCCAGGTAGTCTAGTGGTTAGGATTCCGCGCTCTCACCGCGGCGGCCGGGGTTCGATTCCCCGTCTGGGAAGATATTTTTGCGCCTTTTCTCCGGATCGATATTGATATTAATAACGGTATATGCTTCAAACAACTGTTATGTGTACGTGGTCAATGAAAGAAACGATATACGTTTGTCCTATCGTGCATAGTATATACTATATGATTTCCTTTTACAACCGATACTTTATATATGTCTTTCTTCAGCTCAATATATAACGCGGCCGACTGATTGATGGTTCAGTACATGAAAATGAATTACAAATGTACTTGCTCAACACATTTCAATCCCAATACAACTGTTAGAGACATAAAGATAACCATCTCGTCTTGGTGCAAGACTATTTTAATAATCAGAGTGGCATGTGTATACATGGTATGAAAATACACTACTTAAATTTAATGTTCTATCGTTGTGAAGGGGATGTAGCTCAGTGGTAGAGCGTTCGCTTTGCATGTGAAAGGCCCCGGGTTCGATCCCCGGCATCTCCACTCCTAATTTTTTGTCAATGTAATTGAATCCAATTAAATTATGTCTTTCGTGCACGGTCAAGTGAAAATGCACAGTAAAACATAGGAGAGCATCTCCGACCTCTCTTAGGACATCTACATGAACACTTGTCCTGCGGTAAAAGGCGGAATTGAAAAGGAAATATTGATGAAAATCCAGGGACGGGGATGTAGCTCAGTGGTAGAGCGTTCGCTTCGCATGTGAAAGGCCCCGGGTTCGATCCCCGGCATCTCCATATTTTTTGGTCGCAGACAAAAGCGGCATCGAGAAATCAAAGTAATCTCGCCTACACAATGCTGCTTTGCCCTAAAAATCATAGAAAGCGCAACGAAATATAAGTGCTGTTTGAACAGCGCAATCGGCACAGATGACTTAAAACTTCAAAATCACTCTTCTTAAAAGGCACGTCTCAAATGCACGCTCAAACATTTCAGGCAAAGCCGAATTAATTCCACACTCCCTTTCCCCGACAGGTTTTACAATTGTGTCTCAATTTTAAATGGATTATAACTTATCGTGAGTCAGAACAAATCGAATGTTAATGTTAATGATTCCAGCCTGAAACAATGCGTTTTATAGAGTTGCGTCGACAGTAGCGACTATTCGCGGTGATTTCGCTTCCTTTTGCAGTCTTACGTTATTTGCATTCTATAGTCTATCTAACGCCAGTCGACATTCCCAGTGACGTTGTAACGTACAAAAAGGCTCGATTGCTGTTTTTGTTGCTCTTTATATGTGTTAAGTTACCCCACTATGAGTAAGTCCCAGGTAGTCTAGTGGTTAGGATTCCGCGCTCTCACCGCGGCGGCCGGGGTTCGATTCCCCGTCTGGGAAGATATTTTTGC
>NW_026963652.1:0-20328 GCF_036588685.1 Mytilus trossulus | reverse complement strand
AGGTATAATTATTGATAAAAAGACAAGGGGGGCGACTTTTTGCCAAGTTAATATTAACCCTCTTGCTAACCATCTGCTGTTCTTAATAATTGAAGGGACCCACGAATGTAGCGGGAAAACGCCAGATTTTAACACTGTACCCGCCCCCCTTATCACCAGCCCCTCTCACTACGTGCTGCTCTATCAAGGTTACAAAACCCACTAGTATCAGAATTGACCCCGTTCTTTGTACCACAAAATATTTTACACAGGGCTCAGGACTATAGTGACCATCAGGGTTTATAATTACAAGAAATCCATACAGATTTAGCTCTAAACCGAGTCACACCCCTACTATCTCTTCTCTTCTAACCCTAAGAATTGTCCCGATCAATATTACCGCCTAATCTCACTAATTTTATAGGTCTTACCACAAAGCTTACCATTTCAAGTAAAGGTTACTTATAACACTTGAAAATCATAGGTCTTCTGTCCTTAATTAGACTACTTTACTCAGACTAGTAAGCGCTTGGAATCGCTTTGGTACTTGATTTCAAATCAAAACTGTTTAACTAGTCTGTATGACTCCTATTTTTAACCTTTTAAATGGTCAGGAATCTTATATCAGGACGGAGCATGCTCTTCTTGAATGTACGCATACCACGAAGGCTTTGCGTCTGGGTACTTAAACGTATAGACGTCCCCGTCTCATATTTTGAACCACCACATGTATAACCATCCTCCAAACCACACATATACTAAACATCATAATGCTACCCATACCACATCTACGAAGTGTCAGTACCAAATGCAAGCCTCAAAACCAAAGTGCCGTTGACTGGAAAACTCCCCACGCCATAGTCGGACTAACCTCACCATTAGTCAAAGAGTCCCCACAACTACGTGCATTCCATGAAACCCAGTTAGTAAATAAAACACTCTTCCATACACCCTATCTGCAATAGTGTATGAGTTTCAGTAGTATTCTCGAAGTTGCACTAGGAAGAACACAGTCCCACATAAAATTGTTACCACTAGGCCAATAAATGGCCCAACATCATAATCCTTCAAACGCATTCTCTTATGGGCTTGAGTTACGAATAACCCCCTCCTAATTAAAAGACCTGTCTCGAACAGCCTTGTCGACGACGGGTTTGGCGTGCGGATCCCTGGAGGGGGTCATCGCATCCCTAGTTCACACGAGGGTCTTAAGGCATTATGGAAGAAAGTCCAAAAAAAAGAAAAGAAGAACATTACTTCAGACAGAATAAAAAGGGCAACTCCATCACGAAATCTCTTGATTACGAAGCGAGTATGAAACCCAATATCTCCCTCACGAATTAAGTCTCGCCATCATCTAAAAGTTCTCAATAGTATACACCCCAACCTCATTCCTATTAATAGAAATCTGGGAGTTCGATGCAGTCACAAAATTAACCCTACCGCTATTCCGTTTGCCGAGATAGCCACAAAAAAGGGCCACGGACTTGGACCTGGTACATAGTAACGAGAATAAGGATTACGATTCATTGTTTAGGGTATAAACATAAACATAAAGTTCAGCGGTATCCAATGAGCCGCCAGAACAAAAACATCACAAACTCTTCTCAAGTTTAAGGACTCCCTGTGTGACACCCCCTTCCCGTGACAACAACTTCCATATAGGTATAGTCTAAAACATGCCCTAATAAAGCTTATCAGACCCAGGATAAGCAGGAACACTCCACTTATTCACCCTCCCACGCCGAAAACGAGGATTTCCCCAAATAAGTTTAGACTAGGAGGGGCTGCTATGTTGCTTGATCTTAACAGGAAACACATTAAGACTAGACTTGGGCAGACTAACAAGCCCCCTTTATTTATTACTAGCAGACGCGAGTGCCTCATCTTATAGATAGCATTCACATACCTGAACAAACCTGATGAACACAACCCATGCCCGATCATAATAATAATGGCCCCCACTACCCCTAATACCGTGTTGCTAAGCACTCCTAATAGCACAAGCCTCATATGCGCTACAGAGGAATATGCTACCAAACATTTTAGGTCCACTTGCCGTACACACGCTAATCCTGCGTAGACACCTCCTGCCAAGTTCACCACTAGTAGCAGCACAAAAAAAACGCTTCTAAGCCTTATTTGTATAACTATTATAAATCGAAGCAGCCCGTACCCTCCTAATTTTAGTACCACCCCGGCCAATAGCATCGAACCGGCTACTGGGGCCTCTACGTGAGCCTTAGGTAGTCACAGGTGAAATGGATATATTGGTAGCTTGATAAGAAACCCTAGAATGTATAGCCATCACAATCTCATTCCCCTTTTTTTTTACTAGCCTTACCACAGAACTTATCCTCCTCCTCAACCCTCTAATATAGAGTTCTCTTACCCCCCATAAGAAAAAAAGAGATCCGAACACCGTATAGATTACTATATACCCCCCTGCCTGTAAACGCTCTGGCTGATAGCCTCAGCCTACAATTAATAACAACAGAGGGGCTAGCACACTTTCAAAAAAAAAAAAAAAAAGAAAGAACCTCCTCACCCTGAATCTTATCACTAAAATTAGGCTGATTCTGATAATTATTAAATTAAATCTTGCTTTCCGGTGGATCTTAACCCTCCTTAGGTAGGAAAGAATTGCTACAAATAGAGTTAGTGTAACCATTAACCCTATTACAAAGTCTGTGGTGTACAACCCGTTCAACTCTACCCCCCCTATCGCGACTCTTGTGGCGCCCATACTTAGAATAGTTAGAACGCTTAACCCAATGACACTCATATTTAGGTTTTTTATAATAATCAATGCAATAAGTCTAATTGCCAACCTTTTAACCATAAGTAAGACAGACTTTATCTGACACATTCAGTGTAAATGAATTATACTAGTTTATATTATCTTACATACACCCTAACTAGAACTACTACACACACACTAGCCATAAGTATGACACATAGAAGAACAGTCCAACACAAACTCATTAACTTATCATAACGTAAACGAGGTAAAGAAGCACGAATAACCACAAAGAAGACCGCAAAAGCCATCATAAAGACCCCGATCAACGCTTCATTTCCCCCGAAAAATATCGCCGCCCTTATAACCCTTCTGAGAAGAATACTAGAGTACTCCGCAATAAATATAACTGCAAACCCCCCTCCGCTGTACTCCACGTTGTATCCTGACACTAATTCCGACTCTCCTTCCACAAAATCAAATGGCGCCCGATTAGTTTCAGCTAGCATACACAGCATTCAGACAACTATAACTACGCACAAAGGAAAAAAGAAAAAAAAGGACCTTTGTTGGAACACCCTAATTTCTTGAAACATAAACACACCCGAGCACAGCACCACACAAAAGAAGATAAATCCTATAGGGATCTCATAAGAAATTCTTTGCGCCATCGCACGAACTGCACCTAGCAAAGAGTATTTAGAGTTAGAAGCCCATCCGGATATTATTACCCCGTAAACCCTGACTCTAGTAATAACTATAAACAGAATCACCCCGAAAACATAAAACACTTCAGCCGACTTATACGGGTATAAAAGCCATCCAAGTAAACTGATAGTTAATATTAGTGCAGGAGCCAAAATGAAGGGCCCTACGTTAGCACGTGTAGGCACAATAAACTCTTTACATAACAACTTACCTGCGTCACTAAAAGGCTGCAAGATCCCTATATAACTCACCTTGGATGGACCCTTTCGGATTATAATGATAGCCAAAATTTTACGTTCCAACAAAGTATAGAAGCCCACAGCGAGAAGCACCCCTACAAAAGGGATAACACCAACAACCACGCCTACTCAGTCCACCAGTGCAGCCTTAGTCGACCCCAAGGGAGTAAAAGAGTCCGCTGACACTTGACAAAGGCTTAATAGGATAGAGGCTCCAAAGAAAACAGCTACTCTCCTTAGAGTCTTAAATAGACACTCGACACTAACCATAATGAGACTGGGCTTAGCTTTGTAATTCACACACAAACAAGAGTATATCTTATAAGACGAGCTTAAATCGTATGCATTAGGTCTGCCAGCTTGTGCCATGAAAGCAAGTATATATACTTATGAATTGATCCTAAATCAAACGCATTAGCTCTGCCAGCTCTCACAAAGATAAGAGCCACTACTCACGGCGCCTTAGGGGCATGAGCCCTATATCCTAATATTAGACCACCTTATCACTAAAAGCTACTTGCCCATTGTACAAGTTCATTAAATTAAAAGTTTAACGCTTCTTAAAAGCTTTAGCTTATTTTTTATTTTAGTTAAGAGCTTCCAACCATATGACAAAATATTTCTCAGGAATAAACTCAATCACAATCGGTATAAATCTATGGTTAACCCCGCAAATTTCAGAACACTGCCCGTAAATAATTCTACACTGGGAAGCTTTTATAGGAAGCCGATTAATTCGACCTGGGATGGCATCTACTTTAATTAGTAACTTAGGGAGTGCAAACGAATGGAGCACATCAGACCTTCTTACAAAAGCAGTTATTTGCACATCTGCTGGAGCCACCATCCGGTTATCAACATCCAACAAACGATACCCTCCTTTTCTAAATGTCTCCTGCTGGTCTTCTATGTAAGAATCAATTGTATAACACGAAATTCTTTCAGCGCTTTCTCTAGAGCTTGGAGTGTCTAAATTGCGACAAAATTCGTAAGATCAGTACCATTGTTTCCCAATCGCCTTAAAATTTCACCGGGGCCGTTTTACTTCTTCTATATAATATAGGTTAATTATAGAAGGAAACCACAACCCTACTAACATCAACATTGGCACAATAGTCCATCAAAATTCTAATCGTTGACGGTTCAAGAAATGGCGATAAGAAAATTTAGTAAGAAGGATTACGCATCCTATATATATAACAAAGACCAACACAGCCACTGCTACTATCATCACAAAACCATGGTACCGGAACAGGTCTTTCCCTAGTTCCCCATGGACAATATCACCAAAATATCGACTCCCGTAAAAAGACATATTTATATTTTTCTACACTTATTAGCCCACTCACGTGCGCTACTTTCGCGATTTACTAATTTTAATAACTTGAAATAAGCTAAAAACTTAAACCATTTCAGGTCTACAGGACGACTCCTACAGAATTTAGGGTATTCAAGCAGCTTGTCCCACACCCACAAAGAAAGAGGGTTTAATAACAACCTAGAGAAATAAATGACTGAAAGACACTGCCCCAAAATGATATAAGGCTCCCGCACTGGGCGAGCACCAATCCATGTTAACCTAATAAACCTACCAACCAACACTCAAAACACTACTTGATTAAACGGGTAAAAACATAAACTTCGATACTTACCTCTGTGAAGACTAGGAATTAGGTATAATACTACAATCGACAAAAACATAACATATACCCCCCCCGCTTTATGAGGAATTGAACGAAGGATTGCATAAGCAAACATAAAATACCACTCAGGCTGAACATGGATTGGCGTTTTTATAGGATTAGCAGGCCAATAGTTTAAATGATTCCCTAACAGCTCAGGATCCACACACACTAAATATATAAAAAAGAACCTAAAGCAAACATAACCAAAAAGATCTTTAATAGTATAGAAGGGGTGGAAGGGCACACACATAGTACCTCTTTCAATACCCAAAGGGTTATTACTCCCTTTCTCATGTAAAAAAAACAGGTGTAAAAAAACAACCGCCACTATCACAAACGGTAAGAGAAAGTGTAAAGTATAAAACCGCTTTAGAGTTGCATTACACACGGTCCAACCCCCTCATACATAGCGGAGCATACTCTCTCCTACTACGGGGATCACTCTAAGTATATTAGTAATAACAGTAGCCCCCCAATATGACATTTGCCCCCAAGGCAAAGTGTAACCGAGGAAAGCCTCCGCCATAGTTAACAAAAACAAATGCACCCCAAAATACCACACTGTCTTATCTAAATAAGACCCATAATACAGCCCACGAGCAATGTGCGCATAAATACAGATAAAAAACATAGAGGACCCATTTGCATGAATATTACGCAACATTCATCCTTTTTCCACATTACGCATAATATGTACTACAGAATCGAATGCCATGTCTTCATGAGCAGTATAATGAGTTGACAATAAAAGACCCCTTAGAAGTTGGATAATTAGGCACAAGCCTAGTATAGAGCCAAACCTTCACCAAGCGTTTAAGTTTACAGGACAAGGCAAATCATAGAACCTGTCATTCATAATCTTCACCAACTTATTAGTACTTCGTCACGGACCAACCCTCTTAGGCGTGTTAATATTATTCACAGTATTGTTACCAACCATCTCATAAGAAAGGCCTACACCTTGTTTATGAGTTTACAGCTCACCACCTCTTCCTCGGCCACCTCATGAATTTTTGTTATATATACAGGCACAAACCCCCCGCACACCGCATTTTTTTATGAGTACACATAAGCTTGGACCCCCCTTTTTACACCTCTGAAGACACCCAAAGTGTTAAGTGTCCAACTTTGTTTTTGCTCCATTTTTACTTTATTTTTAATTAGACTTAAAGCGACCAACAACTTACGCTTCAAAAATTTTTTTATTTTTAAGATACACGCCTCGTTTTCGAACCGAAAACCACATGAGCAACCAGAGCTGGGGTAAATGAGGAAATAAACGTCTCAAATCCCCATTATCCTACAGCTTACAATTAGCTATAGAGCCCAAGTAACTTAGAATTTAAGGGTCAAATTCACCACTTTCTCTGCCAATAATTAGGTTGAATCTCATGTGGTCCTGAAGAATGCTTACTCCCCGCAAAGGCTTTGTAGCCTTTCAAGCATACACTAAAACCAAGTTAATTAGGTGTAAGGAGACCCGTATTGACCAGTTTTTAAATAGACCATAACAGCCTAACAATAAACGAATTAACTGTAATTTTGCTTATCTTATGGATTATTTTAATAAATTATAACTATTAATACACCAATAAACTTTAACTATGAGCATTAATAACTACTGACCCCGTCTTTACTAACATCAGGAACACTGTCTTCTTCACTTACAACCACATTTCTCTGCTCGACTGGCTGACAGACATTAGCTGGGACTTCAGGCTCCACAACAGCTATTTGTTCTTCTAAAGGAACATAGCCACCCTCAGCATGGGGGCCCCCTTCCTCCTGATTATCAGGAACAACTTCAGCGACACCATTCACAACAGCATCTCCAACAGCTGAAATAGTTTCAGGTAATGGGAGCACCCTAACAGTGTCACCCCCTCCGCCCTGACATAAGTCCCCTCCTCCAACGTCTATTCTAAACACTCAGTTTTTATATGAAAAAAAACCATCTCACACACCCCTTAACAGTAAGCCTTTTTTTGCAGCAAACCCCTGCCTAAGCCACTCTCATACAGCCTCTCTAGTGCCCAACACATTCAACAATCTATCACTAAGCAACACACTCATTTACATAAAAAGAACCCTTTTTATAAGTTAATCAGCCTATTATACAATATTATTTATGTCATTACAGATCCGTCACAAAGTATTGCTTTAGCTAAAAACTCGCTCGCTTAAAAGAGACCTTAAAGCTATGCATAAGCTTTTGGGTTAACAAACCCAAAAACTTCAATTAAAATAAAGCTTCGCAGGGTCTTGTTGCTCTTCTTTTACACACAGGCCTCTTCGCTTTACCCTTATGCAAGAAGTACTAAAATTTATTTGCCCCACTTTACTTCAAGTAAGCTTTTTATGAGGCAATCGTGTGCATTTCTTTAGAAAGATAAATTCTAAAAAACCTCAGTGAGATGAGCCTAAAACTAATTAACTCCTCTTAAATTGTTTATAAAGAAAAGCTTTAACTTTTTCTTTAGGAATCAAAGTCCTACGTACTATAATACTTCTTTATAACACCTCAGAGCAATAAACTACTTTTGAGCTTAGCTTCATCAAAGCAACTGGGCCATCCCCCCACGTACAACTAAGCTAGGAAGAATTTGTAGCTCTCAGTTATATTAACATTAGCAACTAAACACAACTTAAGAGACAGGCTATCTGGCTTGAGAATAAGAATCTTATACCCTAAGCAAATTACTGGGATTTTCAATTAACAGCTCAACATTCTAGCTTAATTTATTCACCCAGCGTACACTAATTTCATTAAAATTTTTGCCCAGAAGGCAAATATAGTAATTATTGCTATGTAACCATCCTATAACCAGCACATTTAACAGCCTAACGCCACGTTTATTTACATAAAAAGGCCCTATACAATATTGTCTATAGCACTCAGATCTGTGACAGAACATTGCTTTGCTTAAAAACCTTTTATACGAAACTAACTCACTTAAAAGGGACCTCAGGACCAGACATAAACTTCATCACTTGTAGTCTTTGTAAGTTTATAACCCACCTAACCCCCTTTTAGGCGTGTTAATATTACATACTATTGTTAACACTTACTTTTTAAGACGCTCACAACCTTGTTTACAAGCTCACGCTTCTACGTTTCACAATTTTATTTAGCTTCATTTTGTTGCTGCACACCACATTTTTGTCACCTCTATTTAACCTGCTTTCCTATTTCCTCCCCTCCAGATCAGCCCCCCCAGGCATTAGTGTGTCATTTTGATTTTATTTTATTTTTGATTTACTTTTTTGCTTAGACTTTAAGTGACCCATGAATTACGCTTTGGGAACTTTCATATGACTTGATTTCTATTTATTTTTTGATTTTAAGATACAGATAGTCTAGTTTTCAAACCCCAAAAAATCACATGAGCAACCAAAATTAGGGCAAACGAAAAAAATTAACACCTTAGATCCATTTCTCCTGCAGTTTACAATTAACCACAGGAAGCAAATAGCTTTAGAATTTAGGTTTAAGTTTGTTTTTTTCTACCACTAATTAGGTTAAGTCTCACATGACTCTGAAAAATGCTTACTCACTGTAAAGGGTTCAAAACCTTATCTACAACAGGTTGTAAAGCATAATCTAAAACAAGTTTGGACAGGTATGGGCATTCGCAACTAGATTTTCAATAAAATACACAATGTCAAGTAAAATTAAGTTTTACTTTGACTTATAAGTTATCTTAACTAAGGGCTTTTTACATGCATCAGCAACAGGGTTTCCGTGTAAAAGGACAGGAGAACAGGCCTTGCGGTCACTGTACCGGCCGGTAACAGGAAATGCGGTACACTATAAAACCTCATTCTTAAGGGTTTCCACAGTGTTTGGTTTTTTTTTGTCTGTTACTAGCACAAATCCATTACACACCGCCTTTTTAGAACCCTTGTTTTATTCTTTAGGTGGGTGATTGCTGCTTTTTGGCTGCATTAATAGACTGTTTTATTTTTTACCTAATTTGCAACCCGTTTTAACCCTATTTTTTAATAAAATAGCAATACTAATTTTAACAAGAACCAACGACACGCCCTACCGCCACTAATTGGCCTTCAGCTTCATAAAAGGCAACCCTTTTTATAAACTAATCAGTTTATTGCGTAGCATTATTTAAGCAATGACAGAGCCAGGGCAAAGCGTTGCTTTAGCGAAAAAGTCCTTTCGTACAAAATTAGCTCATTTTTAAAAGAGGATAGAAACTGAACTAGCTCACGCCGTTCTGAACTCAGCTCATGTTAGATTTTAAAGGGCGAACAGACCCACCATTAGAAGCTTCTACGCCTCTAGGATATCTAAAGCCAACATCGAGGTCGCAATCTTCCCCTCCAATACCATCTTTCGGGAGAAATTGCGCTGTTATCCCTAGAGTAGCTAGCCACACATATAAAGTTAGGAAATACGAGTTAGATTTATATAATAGTGAAAGACTTATTTTCACTGATCTCCCATCAAAATCGTATAAGAGCCAAAAACTCCAATTAAGATAAAGCTTCATAGGGTCTTGTCGTCCTTCTTTTACATAAAGGCCTCTTCACCTTAAAGTTAGTTTAAATTAAATTTTCAGACACAGCACCTTCTTCGTTAACCCTTTCATACCATCCTTCAATTGAAAGGCAAATTATCGCGCTACCTTAGGACGCTCACGTTAACGCCGCCGTTTACAACAAACATTACTCTAGTTGCACTGGGCAGGGACTACCTTTTACTTACATCAAAAGGAAATGTTTTTGTTAAACAGTCGAGAAGTTTAGTTTGCCGAATTCGTTTAAAAACTTTTATTTAGCCTTTAGTTTTTTAAGGTAAAACAAAATAGTAATACCAAATAAATAATATTTTTACTCGTTTTTATCATAGTCACTGGTCCTACAACCATAGGCTTATTTTAAAGTAAATGAATAACCCAATTAATCTTTTTTCCCCATCTGGTTTTAGTTAAAATACACTAATATCTAATAGCCAGTTTAAAGCCTATAGAAACCCAATTTTTTTTTAACATCAATTTTAGTATTTTTCAGCTTAACCCAAAAAATTTTACCCCTTAAATAGTTAAGGAAAATGCTTACACATCTTTTTAAGCCAACCAGATATCTAAAAGCGCGAATAGTATCTAGCCGCTATTCTTTAGTTTAATTAAATCTCTGCCACGATTTCTTAACTCAAAAAAATAACTCTCTTTTATTCGGGAAAATTAAATTCTTAAACTTGTCTTGAAAAACCCTTATGCAAAAGGTACTAAAATTTATTTATACTATTTTAATTCAAGTGCACTTTTCACGAAAACAATTATGCACGTCTCTTTAAAAAAGATAAATTATAAAAAGCCTCAGTAAGAGGAATCTAGAACTGACAATTCTAAGTTATATATTAACTACTTTTAACTTATTTATGAAGAAGAAGATTAACTTTTTCTTTAGGAATCAAAGCCCTACTTACTACAATTTTTCTTTATAACGCTTCGAAGTTCTAAGTGCCAAAAAACTACTTTTGAACTTTGCTTCATCAAAGCAACTGGATCATCCCCCACGTGGCACTAAGCTTAGGCCTAACTAGACTATGGAGAATTTGCAGTTCTCAGTTATATTAACATTAACTACTAAGCACAACTTAAGAGAAATACTATCTGACTTAAGAATGAAAATCTTATGTTTTCCCTAAACTACTTAAGCAAGCCAAAGCAAATTACTGCGATTTTGAATTAACAGCTCAACGTTTTAGCTTAAACTATTTGGCCAGCATACACTAATTTCATTAGAACTTTTGCTTGGAAGGCAAATATAATATTATTTACTATATATGCATATTATAGCCTAGCAGCAACTTCCGTTACTGCTACCTTGTTACGACTTTTCACAGGTTTCCCCGCGAGCGACGGGCGATTAGTACTCATCTGATTGTATTCAGGGTAATTTTATTTTTAACCCTTACTTACAAGTCCTTCTTCAAAGGCAAGTTTTCTTATCTTATTTGTCTACTTAGTTGAGCTACCTTTTAGTAGCTCAATCTTTGAATTATTGCTTAAGTTACATCTGTATCCCAGATTAACCTTGTCATAAGCTGCATGTCAATCTGAATTATTTTTGAAGTTGTGCTACATGGGCATATAGCCAATTCTAGTAGCTGCACCTAACTAAAAGTAACTTACCTTACCGAACTCAGCAAGTAAAATAAGAGTTAGCTTCAGTAATAACCAAAAATTTTACCCGGACACTCACCATATTAGAGTAAACAACCATACACACGCACTAATAAGACAAGGCTCAAATGTAGGTGGGTTATCCTTTAACACCCAGGATCCCCTGTTTTCTATCTCAGACACCGCCTATTTATTTCTCTTTGACAACCAAATGTTTAGTTAAGAGGAACTTTTGTTTTAAACTATGGATAACAGGGTATCTAATCCTGGTTTCACTTCATAGATTCGTTAGAAGCTCACTAAAACTTTAGGAATATAACCACAAAAAACCGTTAACATTACACTGCACCTATAGTTTTTTTATAGTTTTATAACACAACATTGACTCTAACCAATCCGCTTAAATTTATATTCGAACTGAATCTAACCGCGGCTGCTGGCATTCATCAATTGACCCCGAATTTGTCAAAAAGCTGGGTTAAAGTTTCCTTTATTAACCAATTTTCCCCACTGATGTTGAACTTGCACTTAATTTGTTCAAGCCCGCATTTAGAATCATGAGAAGCATTTTGCCCATAAATTTAGGGCCATAATCAAACCCTCCTACAGATTTGACACAAGGTACTAAAGTATCCATCTTCCTCATTTTCAATGAGACGCTTTAATTAAGCTACTGTATCTTCTATTTTAGGTTTATTTTACTCTTCGTAAAGGCACCATGGTTTTTATGCACAAATACGACACCACTAATATTACAAACAGTAACACACCAGCTATTAGGATATATAACCTTAACCCGCTTCTTTCAGCCATGAAACTTAGAAACAAAGACCCGCTAATTTCTCTGTACTCGTAATTCATAAGACCCATAAGGACCGCTCTGGCACAACACCTTCTGACGAGAACCATAAACTCTAGATTAAAACGATACACTTCATTGGGGTAGATCCTTAAAACATACAAGAACAGGACTATTACACCCCTAACGTAAGTTAGGAACAATAAGAACCCTAACAACCTTCTAACCTCCAGTGCAACCTCCACACATGCAATTATAGACCCCCTCAATAGCACTAGCCCTAAAGAAATAGGTTGCTTGGCAATTAAGACAATCGAAAACACAGCCATCAAAATTACACATATGACTATAACTCTCATTATATAAACATAATTAAGCTTACGCCCCCCGCTACCACCAGCCCTCATACTACCAGCTGGTAGGTAAAATAATTTTTCTGAACAATTTCATTCAAACAGCTGAGTTGACCTAGTCCCTTATGGGCACCTTGAGGGCCCAATAGCTCTAGTCAACCTTGATCCAGACTTTGAGCTACCATCCTGGACCCCTTAAAGAAGGCCATTTTTCTGGGGTGGGAGGTTAGCCTCTCTATGAGCCACATTCTCAAAAAGAATCTTAATAGTTTGGCTGACGACCAAGGCTTAGACCCTAATTTTCTAAGCACTCCTCATCACAAAATTAACCCTACAAAGGGAATAAGAAATACTCTGACTCTCTCATATTTCTCAAGAACTACTACAAACCCAAACCTCTCTATTTTCCTCCCTAATACCCCTCCTAAGATAATAGCCCCAATATACAGGCTAAGAAAAGGAGTTTGTATATTTAAGTGCTCATTAATCCGCAAACTTCTGCTATTAACGTAATTAGACCCAAGTATTACTCTAAATACAATCCGTGCCCTATAAAAAGAAGTGAAGATTAAACCTGTTAGCTCTAATAAATAGCACCCATAAGTTATTCTTCTGTCTATCATTCTTAGCTCAATTATTAGGTCTTTAGAGAAAAACCCTCTTATAAACGGGGCCCCTCTCAAGGACACAATTGCAACCGTTATTGCACCCATTCTTACCGGTAATCCTTGCCACAAGCTTCTTAACCCCCGGATATCTTGGATTCTTTGGTTTCTATGAATAACACCCCCTGCGCCTAGAAACAACAAAGCTTTAAATACCGCATGGGTTACTAAATGAAAAAAAGCTACAGACGGAAGAAGGATTGAAATCGAGAATATTATTAACCTTAACTGCCTCAAAGTCGAGAGTGCGATTACCTTTTTTAGGTCAAACGCAAACACAGCCCTTGACCCCGCTAATATTAGAGTAAATAGTCTTAAGACTATAAGTATTTGAGTCACAAAGGGATTAGCTCTGATAATATAAAAAGAGCGAAGAATCAAATAAACCCCAGCTGTCACCAATGTCGAAGAATGCACCAAAGAGGAGACCGGTGTGGGTGCCGCCATGGCAGCAGGTAGCCATGCGCAAAACGGCATTTGTGCGCTTTTAGTTATACCTGCAAGAACTACCACAAACCCTAAATTAACCCATGTCTGCACTGGGTGGTATATATAAATTAACCACCCCCCTTCTCTTAAAAAAATAGAAACTCTAAAAAGTACAAAAACATCCCCAATTCGATTAGTCAAAGCTGTCAACATAGCCGCAGATAACCTCTTATTGTTCTGGTAATAAGCCACTAATAGGAATGAGGTGAGCCCTAGCCCGTCTCAACCAATTAAAAGTATTACTAAATTAGGAACTAAGATTATAAACACTATAGACAGCACAAACAACCATACTAATCCCATAAACCGCTTGTAGTATGGCTCTCCAGCTATATACCACTTGCAGTAGGTTGCTACACTTCCTCTAATTACCAAAACCGTCCCAACAAAGACTATTCTTACGCTATCTAGTAGAACTCTGAAGCTAAATGAGAGACAATTACTCTCTCAAACAGTAACTTCCAATAAATAAGCTTTTCCAAAGGTCCTCCCTCTAAGAATAAATAAGTATCCAATCAGAATCAGTAAAAGTAACCCTAAGTTACTTTTTAATTGTATGATACTATTTTTACGAGCCATCTCTTAGTAACCTTGACATCAAATCGTCTCCGCATAGTCGCATCACCATAACCAGAAGGGCCAAGCAAATTCTGGCTTCGCAAACAGCTAAACATAGAATTAGTAAAATTAACCAAAACTGATTTATTAGAAACACATGGGTTACAAACAATAAGCCTAGTCTTATTATTTCAAGCCCTACAAATAAACACAAAAGGTGTTTGTTTATACGGAAGATTACAAAACAGCCTATACTTATTAAGAAAACTCCTAGGAATTTTATTCAAATCATAGCTTTAAAACACATAGTTTTCTACGACTTACAAGGCCGTCGCTTCAGCAAAGCTTTTAAAACTACCTACCTTCTATGATCCTCCGTATAGAGACACAATAAGACACAAAAAATATAACACTGAATACACGCGATTGCAACTTCAGCGGCTCCAAAAACACCTCCGCCCATTATTAACCCTTTAATACCCCCAACTCCTGTAAGCAGCCTTCTGCTATTTAACCAGCTAACTACTAACTCTCTCCTGCATATAGTTAGAATTACTTTACCAGCTCCCAGATTTAGTGTCAGACGTAAAACTAATGTTAAAGGGCGAAGTATGCCACTAATTAGCTCAACCACTACTATAAAAGGCACAAGGATTAACGGGCAACCTGTTGGAACGAGACTCATCAACCCCTGCTCAAATCTGCATAAAAGACTAGATAAAACTAAACAAGTTCAAATAGACAAAGCAAAGGAGAACCCGAACACAAACTGCCCTCTTACAGGGAAAAAGAATGGAAAGTTTCCAGACAGATTTAGTATCAGAATTATCATGAACAGACCCCTTATTACTAGAGGAAACCCAGATAGCTTTAGTCCCTTTCCGTTCAATCGAATCATCGAATAAGTAAAGGATAGCACCAAACTCCGAAAAGAGCTCGTACTTCTACCCTTAGTGTACACGTCTCTAAATAGCACGGTTATTGGCACTATAGAAGACAGCAACCATAACGGCATAGACAACCAAATTAAGTTATAGCTGTGAGCATCAAATCTAGAAAAAACATCTATTAACATGACTTTAAATTATTGATTACGCGATTTCTTATAAATATAAGTGATACACGTGTTATAAGGGTTAGTTCACACAAATGGCAATTGGCTATAAACATGCTTCCTTCCTGGATAAAGGTCTCGGGTACCTGCTCAGTCTATTTCACCACATAAACCCCCACTAAATACAACCCCTCGCTGGCTTACTAGAGCCTCTCATAGAAGGAACTTAAAATATATTAGAGACCCAAAAGACACAGCGGACCCATAAGAAGACACCCAATGTCAGTGAGCATAAATATCAGCGTAGTCTATATACCGTCGAGGCATTCCTCTTAGGCCTAAGAAATGCTGAGGAAAGAAGGTAGTATTTACCCCAAAAAATATTGCTATAAAATGGGCTTTCCTCCATTTCTTATTAAAGCATACTCCAACAAAATTTGGCAACCAATGGTTAAGACCACAGAACACCCCAAACACCGCCCCTATTCTTAGCACATAATGGAAATGAGCCACCACATAATATGTGTCGTGTAGAGACACATCCATAGAAGCCCTAGACAGTAAGACCCCTGTTAGCCCTCCCACGGTGAATAAAAACAGAAACCCAGTACTTCAGTAGGCGGCAGGCTTTATTTTGAATTTTCTTCCTGCTATAGTTGCCAGTCATCTGAATACTTTCACCCCTGTTGGAACAGCGATTACTATAGTTGCGGTAGAAAAATAGCCTCGAGTATCAACATTAAGACCTACGGTAAACATGTGGTGAGCCCACACCATACACCCTAACCCTCCAATTCCGATTATTGCGTATACTATCCCAATTAGACCAAAAACCGCTTCTTTTCCAGAGCAATGCATAATTACTTTTGATATCACACCAAAGGCAGGTAGAATAAGAATATACACTTCCGGATGCCCAAAAAATCAAAACAAATGTTGGAACAAAACGGGGTCCCCCCCTCCTGCGGGATCGAAAAAAGTTGTGTTAAAGTTTCGGTCAAACAAGATTATTGTGATGCCCCCTCCTAGAACCGGAATTGAAATAATTAAAAGAACTGCAGTAACTCTAATCCTTAAAACATAAAGCTCCGCTCGTTCTCCTTTCATTTCTAACACTGGCATATTTTTATTGGTCCTAGCAAAGTTAATAGCCCCCACTAGAGAGCTGAGCCCAGCTAGATGTAGTGACACAATAAGAACATCCATCCTAGGGCCCCTATGATAGGGGTACACAGATAAAGGGGGGTAAATAGTTCATCCAGCACCAACTCCTTTATCCGTTCTAAAGGACAGTATTAGTAAATATAGTGCATTAGGAGATAGTCAATAACTTAAGTTGTTTATTCGCGGGTAAATTATATCTTTACCTCCTACTAGCAGAGGAATCAACCAATTACCGAAAGCTCCAATTAAGATAGGTATCACAGCAAAAAAAATTATTATTAAGGCATGCGTTGTAACCACCACATTATAGAATCAATCTCTTTTTAAGAACACTGCTCCAGGATGCCCCAGTTGCATTCGGATCATTAACCTCAACCTTGCTCCAAACAACCCTCCTCAGACTCCGCTATACAGATAAAGGGTTCCAATATCTTTGTGATTTGTTGATCACAGCCATCGACGTCACCAGGACTCCACTTCTCCATAACCCCCTACTTCTTCCTTTTTTAGTATTTTTATCATTTTATTTATCCTTACTTAGAAGCCAATCATCTAGCCTTATTAGCCCTTAGAGCCGCACTAGATTTTAGCCTCTTAATATTTTTTTCCCTATACGCTATAGTAAGATATGCCTTTTCAAACCTTCTATTAGATCCTTGAGAACTTTCATTGGTCCCATACTTCCTTAAGAAGCACTCTCGACGTGAAAACCACAGGTACACACAATACACTTCCAACAGCAAAAGTAAGCCTCTTACAATCACCTCTCATCAAAATTCGTTTCGCATAAATGCCACTTCTAGTATTAACCTACTCATTCCAAAGACCCCTCACGATATTCGTGGTAGAGACCCCCAAACAAGATAAGAAGGAAACCCCTTGAGGACAAAATCCCTAACACTCTCTTACCGTAAAAGAACATGTAGGCAAAAGGTATTAACAGCACTACCTCTACATCAAACACGACGAACAAAACTGCTACTAGAAAGAATCGGATAGAAAAGGGCCTCCGAGCTCTTCCAATAGGCTCAAATCCACACTCATATGGACTGCACTTTTCTCGGTCTAGACCCCGCTTTTCCCTTAGTAGCATAAATAACCCCGTAAACAAAAAAGACACAATGCAGACAAACGCAACTCTTAACCCCATAACCATTCTTCTAGAAAACTTATGGAAGTGTCTTTAGCTCCCAAAGCCAATATTTTATTTTAAACTATATCTAGCTAAAAAAGGGTTGACACCACTAATAGCCCCACAACCTATCGTTCTTAAATTAAACTACTTTTTTATAAGGAAAAATGGTACAAGCCATTTATAACAAAGTTAGCAGCCCTATTATGTTAATTAACTTCCTCACTTAAGAATGAAAACCTAGGCTTAATAATTAGATGCAAACCAATCCTTTTTTTTAAAGTACCATTCTACAAAAAGGAGGTAACAACTACCTATAGTTATGTTTGAAACAAAATATTTTATTTTAAATTACCTTTTTATCATACTTTTGTGGTTTTACCCACTCTTTTTGAGCCGAAATCAAAACGCCCCTGGCCTAAAAGCAGTTTCTAAATAAATCTCACCAAGATCAATGCCCCCCCTGCTAGGTTAGCCCCGATCACTATCCTCCACATAATCTTGAATTCTGCTTTGTTTTTGTCTACTAACCTTTTTATTACTATCCTATAAAAAAAGTCAATGTAGAATTTTAGCCTGATTACTGAACCTATAATACAAGCCACGATTACAGCCCTTCCTCTCATTAGAAACACCAATACTTTCGCTAGAAAGCCAAGGAAAGGAGGCATCCCCATCAGTATCAGTAACCCTATACCCCTCGCGGCTCTACTAATCTGACCGCCCATTCTTGTTTTGTTTATTATTGAGCACCCATAAAAAAACAGCCCTACCGACAGCGAGTAAACTGCAAAATACCCTACAAAGACTACTCTTGACCATGTGAGCCCTAACAGCATTCATGATGTATGCACAAACGACGAGTACGCGCTTATTACTCGTACTGAATTCTGGTTAAGGCCCCCTACTGCCCCAATTCCAGCTATCAATACAATTACTACTCACAACCCCTTAGAGGGTATAATTATTGATAAAAAGACAAGGGGGGCGACTTTTTGCCAAGTTAATATTAACCCTCTTGCTAACCATCTGCTGTTCTTAATAATTGAAGGGACCCACGAATGTAGCGGGAAAACGCCAGATTTTAACACTGTACCCGCCCCCCTTATCACCAGCCCTCTCACTACGTGCTGCTCTATCAAGGTTACAAAACCCACTAGTATCAGAATTGACCCCGTTCTTTGTACCACAAAATATTTTACACAGGGCTCAGGACTATAGTGACCATCAGGGTTTATAATTACAAGAAATCCATACAGATTTAGCTCTAAACCGAGTCACACCCCCTACTATCTCTTCTCTTCTAACCCTAAGAATTGTCCCGATCAATATTACCCCTAATCTCACTAATTTTATAGGTCTTACCACAAAGCTTACCATTTCAAGTAAAGGTTACTTATAACACTTGAAAATCATAGGTCTTCTGTCCTTAATTAGACTACTTTACTCAGACTAGTAAGCGCTTGGAATCGCTTTGGTACTTGATTTCAAATCAAAACTGTTTAACTAGTCTGTATGACTCCTATTTTTAACCTTTTAAATGGTCAGGAATCTTATATCAGGACGGAGCATGCTCTTCTTGAATGTACGCATACCACGAAGGCTTTGCGTCTGGGTACTTAAACGTATAGACGTCCCCGTCTCATATTTTGAACCACCACATGTATAACCATCCTCCAAACCACACATATACTAAACATCATAATGCTACCCATACCACATCTACGAAGTGTCAGTACCAAATGCAAGCCTCAAAACCAAAGTGCCGTTGACTGGAAAACTCCCCACGCCATAGTCGGACTAACCTCACCATTAGTCAAAGAGTCCCCACAACTACGTGCATTCCATGAAACCCAGTTAGTAAATAAAACACTCTTCCATACACCCTATCTGCAATAGTGTATGAGTTTCAGTAGTATTCTCGAAGTTGCACTAGGAAGAACACAGTCCCACATAAAATTGTTACCACTAGGCCAATAAATGGCCCAACATCATAATCCTTCAAACGCATTCTCTTATGGGCTTGAGTTACGAATAACCCCCTCCTAATTAAAAGACCTGTCTCGAACAGCCTTGTCGACGACGGGTTTGGCGTGCGGATCCCTGGAGGGGGTCATCGCATCCCTAGTTCACACGAGGGTCTTAAGGCATTATGGAAGAAAGTCCAAAAAAAAGAAAAGAAGAACATTACTTCAGACAGAATAAAAGGGCAACTCCATCACGAAATCTCTTGATTACGAAGCGAGTATGAAACCCAATATCTCCCTCACGAATTAAGTCTCGCCATCATCTAAAAGTTCTCAATAGTATACACCCCAACCTCATTCCTATTAATAGAAATCTGGGAGTTCGATGCAGTCACAAAATTAACCCTACCGCTATTCCGTTTGCCGAGATAGCCACAAAAAAGGGCCACGGACTTGGACCTGGTACATAGTAACGAGAATAAGGATTACGATTCATTGTTTAGGGTATAAACATAAACATAAAGTTCAGCGGTATCCAATGAGCCGCCAGAACAAAAACATCACAAACTCTTCTCAAGTTTAAGGACTCCCTGTGTGACACCCCCTTCCCGTGACAACAACTTCCATATAGGTATAGTCTAAAACATGCC
>NW_026963651.1:0-37035 GCF_036588685.1 Mytilus trossulus | reverse complement strand
CAATCTACCTTAAAACTGAAGTATTAACAACCTAATTGAAGTATTAACAACCTACCTTAAAACTGAAGTATTAACAATCTACCTTAAAACTGAAGTATTAACAACTTACCTTAAAACTGAAGTATTAACAACCTACCTTAAAACTGAAGTATTAACAATCTACCTTTAAACTGAAGTATTAACAATCTACCTTAAACCTGAAGTATTAACAACCTACCTTTTAAACTGAAGTATTAACAATCTACCTTAAAACTGAAGTATTAACAATCTACCTTAAAACTGAAGTATTAAGAACCTACCTTAAACCTGAAGTATTAACAATCTACCTTAAAACTGAAGTATTACCAATCTACCTTTAAACTGAAGTATCAACAACCTACCTTTAAACTGAAGTATTAACAATCTACCTTTAAACTGAAGTATTAACAATCTACCTTAAAACTGAAGTATTTACCATCTACCTTAAAACTGACTTATTAACAATCTACCTTAAAACTGAAGTATTAACAATCTACCTTAAAACTGAAGTATTTACCATCTACCTTAAAACTGACTTATTAACAATCTGCCTTAAAACTGAAGCATTAACAACCTACCTTAAACCTGAAGTATTAACAACCTACCTTAAAACTGAAGTATAAACAATCTACCTTAAAACTATAGTATAAACAATCTACCTTTAACCTGAAATATTAACAATCTACCTTAAAACTGAAATATTAACAATCTACCTTAAAACTGAAGTATTACCAATCTACCTTTAAACTGAAGTATCAACAACCTACCTTTAAACTGAAGTATTAACAATCTACCTTAAAACTTAAGTATTAACAATATACCTTAAAAGTGAAATATTAACAATCTACCTTAAAACTGAAGTATTAACAATCTACCTTAAAACTGAAGTATTAACAATCTACCGTTAAACTGAAGTATTAACAATCTACCTTAAAACTGAAGTATTAACAATCTACCTTTAACCTGAAGTATTAACAACCTACCTTAAAACTGAAGTAATTACAACCTACATTAAATCTGAAGTATTAACAACCTACCTTAAAACTGAAGTAATTACAACCTACCTTTAAACTGAAGTATAAACAACCTACCTTTAAACTGAAGTATTAACAATCTACCTTAAAACTGAAGTATAAACAATCTACCTTAAAACTGAAGTATTAACAATCTACCTTTAAACTGAAGTATTAACAAATTACCTTTAAACTGAAGTATTAACAATCTACCTTAAAACTGAAGTATTAACAACCTACCTTAAAACTGAAATATAAACAACCTACCTTTAAATGGAAGTATAAACAATCTACCTTTAAACTGAAGTATTAACAATCTACCTTAAGACTGAAATATTAACAACCTACCTTTAAACTGGAGTATAAACAATCTACCTTAAAACTGAAGTATTAACAATCTACCTTAAAACTGAAGTATTAACAACCTACCTTAAACCTGAAGTATTAACAGCCTACCTTTAAACTGAAGTATAAACAATCTACCTTAAAACTAAAGTATTAACAATCTACCTTTAAACTGAAGTATTAACAACCTACCTTAAAACTGAAGTATTAACAACCTACCTTAAAACTGAAGTATTAACAATATACCTCTAAACTGAAGTTTAAACAATCTACCTTAAAACTGAAGTATAAACAATCTACCGTTTTAAACTGAAGTATTAACAATCTGCCTTAAAACTGAAGTATTAACAACCTACCTTTAAACTGAAATATTAACAATCTACCTTTAAACTGAAATATTAACAATCTACCTTAAAACTGCAGTATAAACAATCTACCTTAAAACTGAAGTATAAACAATCTACCTTAAAACTGAAGTATTAACAATCTACCTTAAAACTGAAGTATTAACAATCTAGCTTAAAACTGAAGTATTAACAACCTACCTTAAAACTGAAGTATTAACAACCTACCTTGAAACTGAAATATTAACAATCTACCTTTAAACTGAAGTATTAACAACCTACCTTTAAACTGAAGTATTAACAATCTACCTTAAAACTGAAGTATTAACAACCTACCTTAAACCTGAAGTATTAACAATCTACTTTAAAACTGAAGTATTAACAATCTACCTTAAAACTGAAGTATTAACCATCTACCTTAAAACTGACTTATTAACAATCTGCCTTAAAACTGAAGCATTAACAACCTACCTTAAACCTGAAGTATTAACAATCTACCTTAAAACTGAAGTATTAACAACCTACCTTAAAACTGAAATATTAACAATCTACCTTAAAACTGAAGTATAAACAATCTACCTTAAAACTGGAGTATTAACAACCTACCTTTAAACTGAAATATTAACAATCTACCTTTAAACTGAAATATTAACAATCTACCTTAAAACTGAAGTATTAACAATCTACCTTAAAACTGAAGTATTAACAACCTACCTTAAAACTGAAATATTAACAATCTACCTTAAAACTGAAGTATAAACAATCTACCTTAAAACTGAAGTATTAACAACCTACCTTTAAACTGAAATATTAACAATCTACCTTTAAACTGAAATATTAACAATCTACCTTAAAACTGAAATATTAACAATCTACCTTAAAACTGAAGTATAAACAATCTACCTTAAAACTGAAGTATTAACAACCTACCTTTAAACTGAAATATTAACAATCTACCTTTAAACTGAAATATTAACAATCTACCTTAAAACTGAAGTATAAACAATCTACCTTAAAACTGAAGTATAAACAATCTACCTTAAAACTGAAGTATTAACAATCTACCTTAAAACTGAAGTATTAACAATCTACCTTAAAACTGAAGTATTAACAATCTAGCTTAAAACTGAAGTATTAACAATCTAGCTTAAAACTGAAGTATTAACAACCTAATTGAAGTATTAACAACCTACCTTGAAACTGAAATATTAACAATCTACCTTAAAACTGAAGTATTAACAATCTACCTTAAAACTGAAGTATTAACAATCTACCTTAAAACTGAAGTATTAACAACCTACCTTAAACCTGAAATATTAACAATCTACCTTTTTAAACTGAAGTATTAACAATCTACCTTAAAACTGAAGTATTAACAACCTAATTGAAGTATTAACAACCTACCTTAAAACTGAAGTATTAACAATCTACCTTAAAACTGAAGTATTAACAACTTACCTTAAAACTGAAGTATTAACAACCTACCTTAAAACTGAAGTATTAACAATCTACCTTTAAACTGAAGTATTAACAATCTACCTTAAACCTGAAGTATTAACAACCTACCTTTTAAACTGAAGTATTAACAATCTACCTTAAAACTGAAGTATTAACAATCTACCTTAAAACTGAAGTATTAAGAACCTACCTTAAACCTGAAGTATTAACAATCTACCTTAAAACTGAAGTATTACCAATCTACCTTTAAACTGAAGTATCAACAACCTACCTTTAAACTGAAGTATTAACAATCTACCTTTAAACTGAAGTATTAACAACCTACCTTAAAACTGAAGTATTAACAACCTACCTTAAAACTGAAGTATAAACAATCTACCTTAAAACTTAAGTATTAACAATCTACCTTAAAACTGAAGTATTAAGAACCTACCTTAAACCTGAAGTATTAACAGCCTACCTTTAAACTGAAGTATAAACAATCTACCTTAAAACTGAAGTATTAACAATCTACCTTTAAACTGAAGTATTAACAACCTACCTTAAAACTGAAGTATTAACAACCTACCTTAAAACTGAAGTATAAACAATCTACCTTAAAACTTAAGTATTAACAATCTACCTTAAAACTGAAGTATAAACAATCTACCTTAAAACTTAAGTATTAACAATATACCTTAAAAGTGAAATATTAACAATCTACCTTAAAACTGAAGTATTAACAATCTACCTTAAAACTGAAGTATTAACAATCTACCGTTAAACTGAAGTATTAACAATCTACCTTAAAACTGAAGTATTAACAATCTACCTTTAACCTGAAGTATTAACAACCTACCTTAAAACTGAAGTAATTACAACCTACCTTAAAACTGAAGTATTAACAATCTACCTTTAAACTGAAGTATAAACAACCTACCTTTAAACTGAAGTATTAACAATCTACCTTAAAACTGAAGTATAAACAATCTACCTTAAAACTGAAGTATTAACAATCTACCTTTAAACTGAAGTATTAACAACCTACCTTTAAACTGAAATATTAACAATCTACCTTAAAACTGAAGTATTAACAACCTACATTAAACCTGAAGTATTAACAACCTACCTTAAAACTGAAGTATTAACAATCTACCTTTAAACTGAAGTATTAACAATCTACCTTAAAACTGAAGTATTAACCATCTACCTTAAAACTGACTTATTAACAATCTGCCTTAAAACTGAAGCATTAACAACCTACCTTAAACCTGAAGTATTAACAATCTACCTTAAAACTGAAGTATTAACAACCTACCTTAAAACTGAAATATTAACAATCTACCTTAAAACTGAAGTATAAACAATCTACCTTAAAACTGGAGTATTAACAACCTACCTTTAAACTGAAATATTAACAATCTACCTTTAAACTGAAATATTAACAATCTACCTTAAAACTGAAGTATTAACAATCTACCTTAAAACTGAAGTATTAACAACCTACCTTAAAACTGAAATATTAACAATCTACCTTAAAACTGAAGTATAAACAATCTACCTTAAAACTGAAGTATTAACAACCTACCTTTAAACTGAAATATTAACAATCTACCTTTAAACTGAAATATTAACAATCTACCTTAAAACTGAAATATTAACAATCTACCTTAAAACTGAAGTATAAACAATCTACCTTAAAACTGAAGTATTAACAACCTACCTTTAAACTGAAATATTAACAATCTACCTTTAAACTGAAATATTAACAATCTACCTTAAAACTGAAGTATAAACAATCTACCTTAAAACTGAAGTATAAACAATCTACCTTAAAACTGAAGTATTAACAATCTACCTTAAAACTGAAGTATTAACAATCTACCTTAAAACTGAAGTATTAACAATCTAGCTTAAAACTGAAGTATTAACAATCTAGCTTAAAACTGAAGTATTAACAACCTAATTGAAGTATTAACAACCTACCTTGAAACTGAAATATTAACAATCTACCTTAAAACTGAAGTATTAACAATCTACCTTAAAACTGAAGTATTAACAATCTACCTTAAAACTGAAGTATTAACAACCTACCTTAAACCTGAAATATTAACAATCTACCTTTTTAAACTGAAGTATTAACAATCTACCTTAAAACTGAAGTATTAACAACCTAATTGAAGTATTAACAACCTACCTTAAAACTGAAGTATTAACAATCTACCTTAAAACTGAAGTATTAACAACTTACCTTAAAACTGAAGTATTAACAACCTACCTTAAAACTGAAGTATTAACAATCTACCTTTAAACTGAAGTATTAACAATCTACCTTAAACCTGAAGTATTAACAACCTACCTTTTAAACTGAAGTATTAACAATCTACCTTAAAACTGAAGTATTAACAATCTACCTTAAAACTGAAGTATTAAGAACCTACCTTAAACCTGAAGTATTAACAATCTACCTTAAAACTGAAGTATTACCAATCTACCTTTAAACTGAAGTATCAACAACCTACCTTTAAACTGAAGTATTAACAATCTACCTTTAAACTGAAGTATTAACAACCTACCTTAAAACTGAAGTATTAACAACCTACCTTAAAACTGAAGTATAAACAATCTACCTTAAAACTTAAGTATTAACAATCTACCTTAAAACTGAAGTATTAAGAACCTACCTTAAACCTGAAGTATTAACAGCCTACCTTTAAACTGAAGTATAAACAATCTACCTTAAAACTGAAGTATTAACAATCTACCTTTAAACTGAAGTATTAACAACCTACCTTAAAACTGAAGTATTAACAACCTACCTTAAAACTGAAGTATAAACAATCTACCTTAAAACTTAAGTATTAACAATCTACCTTAAAACTGAAGTATAAACAATCTACCTTAAAACTTAAGTATTAACAATATACCTTAAAAGTGAAATATTAACAATCTACCTTAAAACTGAAGTATTAACAATCTACCTTAAAACTGAAGTATTAACAATCTACCGTTAAACTGAAGTATTAACAATCTACCTTAAAACTGAAGTATTAACAATCTACCTTTAACCTGAAGTATTAACAACCTACCTTAAAACTGAAGTAATTACAACCTACCTTAAAACTGAAGTATTAACAATCTACCTTTAAACTGAAGTATAAACAACCTACCTTTAAACTGAAGTATTAACAATCTACCTTAAAACTGAAGTATAAACAATCTACCTTAAAACTGAAGTATTAACAATCTACCTTTAAACTGAAGTATTAACAACCTACCTTTAAACTGAAATATTAACAATCTACCTTAAAACTGAAGTATTAACAACCTACATTAAACCTGAAGTATTAACAACCTACCTTAAAACTGAAGTATTAACAATCTACCTTTAAACTGAAGTATTAACAACCTACCTTTAAACTGACGTATAAACAACCTACCTTAAAACTGAAATATAAACAATCTACCTTAAAACTGAAATATTAACAATCTACCTTAAAACTGAAATATTAACAATCTACCTTAAAACTGAAATATTAACAATCTACCTTAAAACTGAAGTATTAACAACCTACCTTAAAACTGAAGTATTTACAATTTACCTTAAAACTGAAGTATTAACAACCTACCTTAAAACTGAAGTATTAACATCCTACCTTAAAACTGAAGTATAAACAATCTACCTTAAAACTGAAATATTAACAATCTACCTTAAAACTGAAATATTAACAATCTACCTTAAAACTGAAATATTAACAATCTACCTTAAAACTGAAGTATTAACAACCTACCTTAAAACTGAAATATAAACAACCTACCTTTAAACGGAAGTATAAACAATCTACCTTTAAACTGAAGTATTAACAATCTACCTTAAAACTGAAATATTAACAACCTACCTTTAAACTGAAGTATTAATAATCTACCTTAAAACTGAAGTATTAACAGCCTACCTTAAACCTGAAATATAAACAACCTACCTTAAAAATGAAGTATAAACAATCTACCTGAAAACTGAACCTTAAAACTGAAATATTAATAATTAACCTTAAAACTGAAGTATTAACAACCTACCTTAAAACTGAAGTCTTCACAACCTACCTTAAAACTGAAGTATAAACAATCTACCTTAAAACTGAAGTATTTACAATTTACCTTAAAACTGAAGTATTTACAACCTACCTTAAAACTGAAGTATTAACATCCTACCTTAAAACTGAAGTATAAACAATCTACCTTAAAACTGAAATATTATTAATCTACCTTAAAACTGAAATATTAACAATCTACCTTAAAACTGAAATATTAACAATCTACCTTAAAACTGAAGTATTAACAACCTACCTTAAAACTGAAATATAAACAACCTACCTTTAAACGGAAGTATAAACAATCTACCGTTTTAAACTGAAGTATTAACAATCTGCCTTAAAACTGAAGTATTAACAACCTACCTTTAAACTGAAATATTAACAATCTACCTTTAAACTGAAATATTAACAATCTACCTTAAAACTGCAGTATAAACAATCTACCTTAAAACTGAAGTATAAACAATCTACTTTAAAACTGAAGTATAAACAATCTACCTTAAAACTGAAGTATTAACAATCTACCTTAAAACTGAAGTATTAACAACCTACCTTAAACCTGAAGTATTAACAGCCTACCTTTAAACTGAAGTATAAACAATCTACCTTAAAACTGAAGTATTAACAATCTACCTTAAAACTGAAGTATTAACAATCTACCTTAAAACTGAAGTATTAACAATCTACCGTTAAACTGAAGTATTAACAATCTACCTTAAAACTGAAGTATTAACAATCTACCTTTAACCTGAAGTATTAACAACCTACCTTAAAACTGAAGTATTAACAACCTAACTTAAAACTGAAGTATTAACATCCTACCTTAAAACTGAAGTATAAACAATCTACCTTTAAACTGAAGTATTAACAACCTACCTTTAAACTGAAGTATTAACAACCAACCTTAAACCTGAAATATTAACAACCTACCTTAAAACTGAAATATTAACAATCTACCTTAAAACTGAAATATTAACAATCTACCTTAAAACTGAACTATTAACAATCTACCTTTAAACTGAAGTATTAACAACCTACCTTTAAACTGAAGTATTAACAACCTACCTTAAACGTGAAATATTAACAACCTACCTTAAAACTGAAATATTCACAATCTACCTTAAAACTGAAATATTAACAATCTACCTTAAAACTGAAATATTAACAATCTACCCTTAAACTGAAGTATAAACAATCTACCTTAAAACTGAAGTATTAACAATCTACCTTAAAACTGAAGTATTAACAACCTACATAAAAACTGAAGTATTAACAATCTACCTTAAAACTGACATATTAACAATCTACCTTAAAACTGAAGTATTAATATTCTACCTTTAAACTGAAGTATTAACAACCTACCTTTAAACTGAAGTGTTTACAACATACCTTAAAACTGAAGTATTAACAACCTACCTTAAAACTGAAGTATTAACTACCTACCTTAAACCAGAAATATTAATAATCTACCTTTAAACTGAAGTATAAACAATCTACCTTATAAACTGAAATATTAACAATCTACCTTTAAACTGAAGTATTAACAATCTACCTAAAAACTGAAGTATTAACAATCTACCCTTAAACTGAAGTATAAACAATCTACCTTAAAACTGAAGTATTAAAAATCTATCTTAAAACTGAAGTATTAACAACCTACCTAAAAACTGAAGTATTAACAATCTACCTTAAAACTGAAATATTAACAATCTACCTTAAAACTGAAATATCAACAATCTACCTTTAAACTGAAGTATTAACAACCTACCTTTAAACTGAAGTATTAACAACCTACCTTAAACCTGAAATATTAACAACCTACCTTAAAACTGAAATATTAACAATCTACCTTAAAACTGAAATATTAATAATCTACCTTATAAACTGAAATATTAACAATCTACCTTTAAACTGAAGTATTAACAATCTACCTAAAAACTGAAGTATTAACAATCTACCCTTAAACTGAAGTATAAACAATCTACCTTAAAACTGAAGTATTAACAATCTACCTTAAAACTGAAGTATTAACAACCTACCTAAAAACTGAAGTATTAACAATCTACCTTAAAACTGAAATATTAACAATCTACCTTAAAACTGAAATATTAATATTCTACCTTAAAACTGAAGTATTAACAAAATACCTTTAAACTGAAGTATTAACAACCTACCTAAAAACTGAAGTATTAACAATCTACCTTAAAACTGAAATATTAACAATCTACCTTAAAACTGAATTATTAATATTCTACCTTAAAACTAAAGTATTAACAAAATACCTTTAAACTGAAGTATTAACAACCTACCTTAAAACTGAAGTATTAACAACCTCCCTTAAAACTGAAGTATTAATAATCTACCTTTAAACTGAAGTATAAACAATCTACCTTAAAACTGAAGTATAAACAATCTACCTTTTAAAACTGAAGTATTAACAATCTACCTTAAAACTGAAGTATTAACAACCTACCTTTAAACTGAAATATTAACAACCTACCTTAAAACTGAAGTATTAACAATCTACCTTTAAACTGAAGTATTAACAACCTACCTTAAAACTGAAGTATTAACAACCTACCTTAAAACTGAAGTATTAACAATATACCTCTAAACTGAAGTTTAAACAATCTACCTTAAAACTGAAGTATAAACAATCTACCGTTTAAAACTGAAGTATTAACAATCTACCTTAAAACTGAAGTATTAACAACCTACCTTTAAACTGAAATATTAACAATCTACCTTTAAACTGAAATATTAACAATCTACCTTAAAACTGAAGTATTAACAACCTACCTTAAAACTGAAGTATTAACAATATACCTCTAAACTGAAGTTTAAACAATCTACCTTAAAACTGAAGTATAAACAATCTACCGTTTAAAACTGAAGTATTAACAATCTACCTTAAAACTGAAGTATTAACAACCTACCTTTAAACTGAAATATTAACAATCTACCTTTAAACTGAAATATTAACAATCTACCTTAAAACTGAAGTATAAACAATCTACCTTAAAACTGAAGTATAAACAATCTACCTTAAAACTGAAGTATTAACAATCTACCTTAAAACTGAAGTATTAACATTCTAGCTTAAAACTGAAGTATTAACAACCTACCTTAAAACTGAAGTATTAACAACCTACCTTGAAACTGAAATATTAACAATCTACCTTAAAACTGAAGTATAAACAATCTACCTTAAAACTGAAGTATTAACAACCTACCTTTAAACTGAAATATTAACAATCTACCTTTAAACTGAAATATTAACAATCTACCTTAAAACTGAAGAATAAACAATCTACCTTAAAACTGAAGTATAAACAATCTACCTTAAAACTGAAGTATTAACAATCTACCTTAAAACTGAAGTATTAACAATCTAGCTTAAAACTGAAGTATTAACAACCTAATTGAAGTATTAACAACCTACCTTGAAACTGAAATATTAACAATCTACCTTAAAACTGAAGTATTAACAATCTACCTTAAAACTGAAGTATTAACAACCTACCTTTAACCTGAAGTATTAACAATCTACCTTAAAACTGAAGTATTAACAATCTACCTTAAAACTGAAGTATTTACCATCTACCTTAAAACTGACTTATTAACAATCTGCCTTAAAACTGAAGCATTAACAACCTACCTTAAACCTGAAGTATTAACAATCTACCTTAAAACTGAAGTATTAACAACCTACCTTAAAACTGAAATATTAACAATCTACCTTAAAACTGAAGTATAAACAATCTACCTTAAAACTGAAGTATTAACAACCTACCTTTAAACTGAAATATTAACAATCTACCTTTAAACTGAAATATTAACAATCTACCTTAAAACTGAAGTATAAACAATCTACCTTAAAACTGAAGTATAAACAATCTACCTTAAAACTGAAGTATTAACAATCTACCTTAAAACTGAAGTATTAACAATCTACCTTAAAACTGAAGTATTAACAACCTAATTGAAGTATTAACAACCTACCTTAAAACTGAAGTATTAACAATCTACCTTAAAACTGAAGTATTAACAACTTACCTTAAAACTGAAGTATTAACAACCTACCTTAAAACTGAAGTATTAACAATCTACCTTTAAACTGAAGTATTAACAATCTACCTTAAACCTGAAGTATTAACAACCTACCTTTTAAACTGAAGTATTAACAATCTACCTTAAAACTGAAGTATTAACAATCTACCTTAAAACTGAAGTATTAAGAACCTACCTTAAACCTGAAGTATTAACAATCTACCTTAAAACTGAAGTATTACCAATCTACCTTTAAACTGAAGTATCAACAACCTACCTTTAAACTGAAGTATTAACAATCTACCTTTAAACTGAAGTATTAACAATCTACCTTAAAACTGAAGTATTTACCATCTACCTTAAAACTGACTTATTAACAATCTACCTTAAAACTGAAGTATTAACAATCTACCTTAAAACTGAAGTATTTACCATCTACCTTAAAACTGACTTATTAACAATCTGCCTTAAAACTGAAGCATTAACAACCTACCTTAAACCTGAAGTATTAACAATCTACCTTAAAACTGAAGTATTAACAACCTACCTTAAAACTGAAATATTAACAATCTACCTTAAAACTGAAGTATAAACAATCTACCTTAAAACTGAAGTATTAACAACCTACCTTTAAACTGAAATATTAACAATCTACCTTTAAACTGAAATATTAACAATCTACCTTAAAACTGAAGTATAAACAATCTACCTTAAAACTGAAGTATAAACAATCTACCTTAAAACTGAAGTATTAACAATCTACCTTAAAACTGAAGTATTAACATTCTAGCTTAAAACTGAAGTATTAACAACCTACCTTAAAACTGAAGTATTAACAACCTACCTTGAAACTGAAATATTAACAATCTACCTTAAAACTGAAGTATAAACAATCTACCTTAAAACTGAAGTATTAACAACCTACCTTTAAACTGAAATATTAACAATCTACCTTTAAACTGAAATATTAACAATCTACCTTAAAACTGAAGAATAAACAATCTACCTTAAAACTGAAGTATAAACAATCTACCTTAAAACTGAAGTATTAACAATCTACCTTAAAACTGAAGTATTAACAATCTAGCTTAAAACTGAAGTATTAACAACCTAATTGAAGTATTAACAACCTACCTTGAAACTTAAATATTAACAATCTACCTTAAAACTGAAGTATTAACAATCTACCTTAAAACTGAAGTATTAACAACCTACCTTTAACCTGAAGTATTAACAATCTACCTTAAAACTGAAGTATTAACAATCTACCTTAAAACTGAAGTATTTACCATCTACCTTAAAACTGACTTATTAACAATCTGCCTTAAAACTGAAGCATTAACAACCTACCTTAAACCTGAAGTATTAACAATCTACCTTAAAACTGAAGTATTAACAACCTACCTTAAAACTGAAATATTAACAATCTACCTTAAAACTGAAGTATAAACAATCTACCTTAAAACTGAAGTATTAACAACCTACCTTTAAACTGAAATATTAACAATCTACCTTTAAACTGAAATATTAACAATCTACCTTAAAACTGAAGTATAAACAATCTACCTTAAAACTGAAGTATAAACAATCTACCTTAAAACTGAAGTATTAACAATCTACCTTAAAACTGAAGTATTAACAATCTACCTTAAAACTGAAGTATTAACAACCTAATTGAAGTATTAACAACCTACCTTAAAACTGAAGTATTAACAATCTACCTTAAAACTGAAGTATTAACAACTTACCTTAAAACTGAAGTATTAACAACCTACCTTAAAACTGAAGTATTAACAATCTACCTTTAAACTGAAGTATTAACAATCTACCTTAAACCTGAAGTATTAACAACCTACCTTTTAAACTGAAGTATTAACAATCTACCTTAAAACTGAAGTATTAACAGTCTACCTTAAAACTGAAGTATTAAGAACCTACCTTAAACCTGAAGTATTAACAATCTACCTTAAAACTGAAGTATTACCAATCTACCTTTAAACTGAAGTATCAACAACCTACCTTTAAACTGAAGTATTAACAATCTACCTTTAAACTGAAGTATTAACAACCTACCTTAAAACTGAAGTATTAACAACCTACCTTAAAACTGAAGTATAAACAATCTACCTTAAAACTTAAGTATTAACAATCTACCTTAAAACTGAAGTATTAAGAACCTACCTTAAACCTGAAGTATTAACAGCCTACCTTTAAACTGAAGTATAAACAATCTACCTTAAAACTGAAGTATTAACAATCTACCTTTAAACTGAAGTATTAACAACCTACCTTAAAACTGAAGTATTAACAACCTACCTTAAAACTGAAGTATAAACAATCTACCTTAAAACTAAAGTATTAACAATCTACCTTAAAACTGAAGTATAAACAATCTACCTTAAAACTTAAGTATTAACAATATACCTTAAAAGTGAAATATTAACAATCTACCTTAAAACTGAAGTATTAACAATCTACCTTAAAACTGAAGTATTAACAATCTACCGTTAAACTGAAGTATTAACAATCTACCTTAAAACTGAAGTATTAACAATCTACCTTTAACCTGAAGTATTAACAACCTACCTTAAAACTGAAGTAATTACAACCTACCTTAAAACTGAAGTATTAACAATCTACCTTTAAACTGAAGTATAAACAACCTACCTTTAAACTGAAGTATTAACAATCTACCTTAAAACTGAAGTATAAACAATCTACCTTAAAACTGAAGTATTAACAATCTACCTTTAAACTGAAGTATTAACAACCTACCTTTAAACTGAAATATTAACAATCTACCTTAAAACTGAAGTATTAACAACCTACATTAAACCTGATGTATTAACAACCTACCTTAAAACTGAAGTATTAACAATCTACCTTTAAACTGAAGTATTAACAACCTACCTTTAAACTGACGTATAAACAACCTACCTTAAAACTGAAATATAAACAATCTACCTAAAAACTGAAATATTAACAATCTACCTTAAAACTGAAATATTAACAATCTACCTTAAAACTGAAATATTAACAATCTACCTTAAAACTGAAGTATTAACAACCTACCTTAAAACTGAAGTATTTACAATTTACCTTAAAACTGAAGTATTAACAACCTACCTTAAAACTGAAGTATTAACATCCTACCTTAAAACTGAAGTATAAACAATCTACCTTAAAACTGAAATATTAACAATCTACCTTAAAACTGAAATATTAACAATCTACCTTAAAACTGAAATATTAACAATCTACCTTAAAACTGAAGTATTAACAACCTACCTTAAAACTGAAATATAAACAACCTACCTTTAAACGGAAGTATAAACAATCTACCTTTAAACTGAAGTATTAACAATCTACCTTAAAACTGAAATATTAACAACCTACCTTTAAACTGAAGTATTAATAATCTACCTTAAAACTGAAGTATTAACAGCCTACCTTAAACCTGAAATATAAACAACCTACCTTAAAAATGAAGTATAAACAATCTACCTGAAAACTGAACCTTAAAACTGAAATATTAATAATTAACCTTAAAACTGAAGTATTAACAACCTACCTTAAAACTGAAGTATTCACAACCTACCTTAAAACTGAAGTATAAACAATCTACCTTAAAACTGAAGTATTTACAATTTACCTTAAAACTGAAGTATTTACAACCTACCTTAAAACTGAAGTATTAACATCCTACCTTAAAACTGAAGTATAAACAATCTACCTTAAAACTGAAATATTATTAATCTACCTTAAAACTGAAATATTAACAATCTACCTTAAAACTGAAATATTAACAATCTACCTTAAAACTGAAGTATTAACAACCTACCTTAAAACTGAAATATAAACAACCTACCTTTAAACGGAAGTATAAACAATCTACCGTTTTAAACTGAAGTATTAACAATCTGCCTTAAAACTGAAGTATTAACAACCTACCTTTAAACTGAAATATTAACAATCTACCTTTAAACTGAAATATTAACAATCTACCTTAAAACTGCAGTATAAACAATCTACCTTAAAACTGAAGTATAAACAATCTACCTTTAAAACTGAAGTATAAACAATCTACCTTAAAACTGAAGTATTAACAATCTACCTTAAAACTGAAGTATTAACAACCTACCTTAAACCTGAAGTATTAACAGCCTACCTTTAAACTGAAGTATGAACAATCTACCTTAAAACTGAAGTATTAACAATCTACCTTAAAACTGAAGTATTAACAACCTACCTTAAACCTGAAGTATTAACAGCCTACCTTTAAACTGAAGTATAAACAATCTACCTTAAAACTGAAGTATTAACAATCTACCTTTAAACTGAAGTATTAACAACCTACCTTAAAACTGAAGTATAAACAATCTACCTTAAAACTGAAGTATTAACAATCTACCTTAAAACTGAAGTATTAACAACCTACCTTAAACCTGAAGTATTAACAGCCTACCTTTAAACTGAAGTATAAACAATCTACCTTAAAACTGAAGTATTAACAATCTACCTTAAAACTGAAGTATTAACAACCTACCTTAAACCTGAAGTATTAACAGCCTACCTTTAAACTGAAGTATTAACAATCTACCTTAAAACTGAAGTATTAACAACCTACCTTAAACCTGAAGTATTAACAGCCTACCTTTAAACTGAAGTATAAACAATCTACCTTAAAACTGAAGTATTAACAATCTACCTTTAAACTGAAGTATTAACAACCTACCTTAAAACTGAAGTATTAACAACCTACCTTAAAACTGAAGTATTAACAATATACCTCTAAACTGAAGTTTAAACAATCTACCTTAAAACTGAAGTATAAACAATCTACCGTTTTAAACTGAAGTATTAACAATCTGCCTTAAAACTGAAGTATTAACAACCTACCTTTAAACTGAAATATTAACAATCTACCTTTAAACTGAAATATTAACAATCTACCTTAAAACTGCAGTATAAACAATCTACCTTAAAACTGAAGTATTAACAACCTACCTTAAAACTGAAGTATAAACAATCTACCTTAAAACTTAAGTATTAACAATCTACCTTAAAACTGAAGTATTAAGAACCTACCTTAAACCTGAAGTATTAACAGCCTACCTTTAAACTGAAGTATAAACTATCTACCTTAAAACTGAAGTATTAACAATCTACCTTTAAACTGAAGTATTAACAACCTACCTTAAAACTGAAGTATAAACAATCTACCTTAAAACTATAGTATAAACAATCTACCTTTAACCTGAAATATTAACAATCTACCTTAAAACTGAAATATTAACAATCTACCTTAAAACTGAAGTATTACCAATCTACCTTTAAACTGAAGTATCAACAACCTACCTTTAAACTGAAGTATTAACAATCTACCTTAAAACTTAAGTATTAACAATATACCTTAAAAGTGAAATATTAACAATCTACCTTAAAACTGAAGTATTAACAATCTACCTTAAAACTGAAGTATTAACAATCTACCGTTAAACTGAAGTATTAACAATCTACCTTAAAACTGAAGTATTAACAATCTACCTTTAACCTGAAGTATTAACAACCTACCTTAAAACTGAAGTAATTACAACCTACCTTAAATCTGAAGTATTAACAACCTACCTTAAAACTGAAGTAATTACAACCTACCTTTAAACTGAAGTATAAACAACCTACCTTTAAACTGAAGTATTAACAATCTACCTTAAAACTGAAGTATAAACAATCTACCTTAAAACTGAAGTATTAACAATCTACCTTTAAACTGAAGTATTAACAACCTACCTTTAAACTGAAGTATTAACAATCTACCTTAAAACTGAAGTATTAACAACCTACATTAAACCTGAAGTATTAACAACCTACCTTAAAACTGAAGTATTAACAATCTACCTTTAAACTGAAGTATTAACAACCTACCTTTAAACTGACGTATAAACAACCTACCTTAAAACTGAAATATAAACAATCTACCTTAAAACTGAAATATTAACAATCTACCTTAAAACTGAAATATTAACAATCTACCTTAAAACTGAAATATTAACAATCTACCTTAAAACTGAAGTATTAACAATCTACCTTAAAACTGAAGTATTAACAATCTACCTTTAATTTGAAGTATTAACAACCTACCTTAAAACTGAAGTAATTACAACCTACCTTAAAACTGAAGTATTAACAATCTACCTTTAAACTGAAGTATAAACAACCTACCTTTAAACTGAAGTATTAACAATCTACCTTAAAACTGAAGTATAAACAATCTACCTTAAAACTGAAGTATTAACAATCTACCTTTAAACTGAAGTATTAACAACCTACCTTTAAACTGAAGTATTAACAATCTACCTTAAAACTGAAGTATTAACAACCTACATTAAACCTGAAGTATTAACAACCTACCTTAAAACTGAAGTATTAACAATCTACCTTTAAACTGAAGTATTAACAACCTACCTTTAAACTGACGTATAAACAACCTACCTTAAAACTGAAATATAAACAATCTACCTTAAAACTGAAATATTAACAATCTACCTTAAAACTGAAATATTAACAATCTACCTTAAAACTGAAATATTAACAATCTACCTTAAAACTGAAGTATTAACAACCTACCTTAAAACTGAGGTATTTACAATTTACCTTAAAACTGAAGTATTAACAACCTACCTTAAAACTGAAGTATTAACATCCTACCTTAAAACTGAAGTATAAACAATCTACCTTAAAACTGAAATATTAACAATCTACCTTAAAACTGAAATATTAACAATCTACCTTAAAACTGAAATATTAACAATCTACCTTAAAACTGAAGTATTAACAACCTACCTTAAAACTGAAATATAAACAACCTACCTTTAAACGGAAGTATAAACAATCTACCTTTAAACTGAAGTATTAACAATCTACCTTAAAACTGAAATATTAACAACCTACCTTTAAACTGAAGTATTAATAATCTACCTTAAAACTGAAGTATTAACAACCTACCTTAAACCTGAAATATAAACAACCTACCTTAAAAATGAAGTATAAACAATCTACCTGAAAACTGAACCTTAAAACTGAAATATTAATAATTAACCTTAAAACTGAAGTATTAACAACCTACCTTAAAACTGAAGTATTCACAACCTACCTTAAAACTGAAGTATAAACAATCTACCTTAAAACTGAAGTATTTACAATTTACCTTAAAACTGAAGTATTTACAACCTACCTTAAAACTGAAGTATTAACATCCTACCTTAAAACTGAAGTATAAACAATCTACCTTAAAACTGAAATATTAACAATCTACCTTAAAACTGAAATATAAACAATCTACCTTAAAACTGAAATATTAACAATCTACCTTAAAACTGAAGTATTAACAACCTACCTTAAAACTGAAATATAAACAACCTACCTTTAAACGGAAGTATAAACAATCTACCTTTAAACTGAAGTATTAACAATCTACCTTAAGACTGAAATATTAACAACCTACCTTTAAACTGGAGTATAAACAATCTACCTTAAAACTGAAGTATTAACAATCTACCTTAAAACTGAAGTATTAACAACCTACCTTAAACCTGAAGTATTAACAGCCTACCTTTAAACTGAAGTATAAACAATCTAACTTAAAACTAAAGTATTAACAATCTACCTTTAAACTGAAGTATTAACAACCTACCTTAAAACTGAAGTATTAACAACCTACCTTAAAACTGAAGTATTAACAATATACCTCTAAACTGAAGTTTAAACAATCTACCTTAAAACTGAAGTATAAACAATCTACCGTTTTAAACTGAAGTATTAACAATCTGCCTTAAAACTGAAGTATTAACAACCTACCTTTAAACTGAAATATTAACAATCTACCTTTAAACTGAAATATTAACAATCTACCTTAAAACTGCAGTATAAACAATCTACCTTAAAACTGAAGTATAAACAATCTACCTTAAAACTGAAGTATTAACAATCTACCTTAAAACTGAAGTATTAACAATCTAGCTTAAAACTGAAGTATTAACAACCTACCTTAAAACTGAAGTATTAACAACCTACCTTGAAACTGAAATATTAACAATCTACCTTTAAACTGAAGTATTAACAACCTACCTTTAAACTGAAGTATTAACAATCTACCTTAAAACTGAAGTATTAACAACCTACCTTAAACCTGAAGTATTAACAATCTACTTTAAAACTGAAGTATTAACAATCTACCTTAAAACTGAAGTATTAACCATCTACCTTAAAACTGACTTATTAACAATCTGCCTTAAAACTGAAGCATTAACAACCTACCTTAAACCTGAAGTATTAACAATCTACCTTAAAACTGAAGTATTAACAACCTACCTTAAAACTGAAATATTAACAATCTACCTTAAAACTGAAGTATAAACAATCTACCTTAAAACTGGAGTATTAACAACCTACCTTTAAACTGAAATATTAACAATCTACCTTTAAACTGAAATATTAACAATCTACCTTAAAACTGAAGTATTAACAATCTACCTTAAAACTGAAGTATTAACAACCTACCTTAAAACTGAAATATTAACAATCTACCTTAAAACTGCAGTATAAACAATCTACCTTAAAACTGAAGTATAAACAATCTACCTTAAAACTGAAGTATTAACAATCTACCTTAAAACTGAAGTATTAACAATCTAGCTTAAAACTGAAGTATTAACAACCTACCTTAAAACTGAAGTATTAACAACCTACCTTGAAACTGAAATATTAACAATCTACCTTTAAACTGAAGTATTAACAACCTACCTTTAAACTGAAGTATTAACAATCTACCTTAAAACTGAAGTATTAACAACCTACCTTAAACCTGAAGTATTAACAATCTACTTTAAAACTGAAGTATTAACAATCTACCTTAAAACTGAAGTATTAACCATCTACCTTAAAACTGACTTATTAACAATCTGCCTTAAAACTGAAGCATTAACAACCTACCTTAAACCTGAAGTATTAACAATCTACCTTAAAACTGAAGTATTAACAACCTACCTTAAAACTGAAATATTAACAATCTACCTTAAAACTGAAGTATAAACAATCTACCTTAAAACTGGAGTATTAACAACCTACCTTTAAACTGAAATATTAACAATCTACCTTTAAACTGAAATATTAACAATCTACCTTAAAACTGAAGTATTAACAATCTACCTTAAAACTGAAGTATTAACAACCTACCTTAAAACTGAAATATTAACAATCTACCTTAAAACTGAAGTATAAACAATCTACCTTAAAACTGAAGTATTAACAACCTACCTTTAAACTGAAATATTAACAATCTACCTTTAAACTGAAATATTAACAATCTACCTTAAAACTGAAATATTAACAATCTACCTTAAAACTGAAGTATAAACAATCTACCTTAAAACTGAAGTATTAACAACCTACCTTTAAACTGAAATATTAACAATCTACCTTTAAACTGAAATATTAACAATCTACCTTAAAACTGAAGTATAAACAATCTACCTTAAAACTGAAGTATAAACAATCTACCTTAAAACTGAAGTATTAACAATCTACCTTAAAACTGAAGTATTAACAATCTACCTTAAAACTGAAGTATTAACAATCTAGCTTAAAACTGAAGTATTAACAATCTAGCTTAAAACTGAAGTATTAACAACCTAATTGAAGTATTAACAACCTACCTTGAAACTGAAATATTAACAATCTACCTTAAAACTGAAGTATTAACAATCTACCTTAAAACTGAAGTATTAACAATCTACCTTAAAACTGAAGTATTAACAACCTACCTTAAACCTGAAATATTAACAATCTACCTTTTTAAACTGAAGTATTAACAATCTACCTTAAAACTGAAGTATTAACAACCTAATTGAAGTATTAACAACCTACCTTAAAACTGAAGTATTAACAATCTACCTTAAAACTGAAGTATTAACAACTTACCTTAAAACTGAAGTATTAACAACCTACCTTAAAACTGAAGTATTAACAATCTACCTTTAAACTGAAGTATTAACAATCTACCTTAAACCTGAAGTATTAACAACCTACCTTTTAAACTGAAGTATTAACAATCTACCTTAAAACTGAAGTATTAACAATCTACCTTAAAACTGAAGTATTAAGAACCTACCTTAAACCTGAAGTATTAACAATCTACCTTAAAACTGAAGTATTACCAATCTACCTTTAAACTGAAGTATCAACAACCTACCTTTAAACTGAAGTATTAACAATCTACCTTTAAACTGAAGTATTAACAACCTACCTTAAAACTGAAGTATTAACAACCTACCTTAAAACTGAAGTATAAACAATCTACCTTAAAACTTAAGTATTAACAATCTACCTTAAAACTGAAGTATTAAGAACCTACCTTAAACCTGAAGTATTAACAGCCTACCTTTAAACTGAAGTATAAACAATCTACCTTAAAACTGAAGTATTAACAATCTACCTTTAAACTGAAGTATTAACAACCTACCTTAAAACTGAAGTATTAACAACCTACCTTAAAACTGAAGTATAAACAATCTACCTTAAAACTTAAGTATTAACAATCTACCTTAAAACTGAAGTATAAACAATCTACCTTAAAACTTAAGTATTAACAATATACCTTAAAAGTGAAATATTAACAATCTACCTTAAAACTGAAGTATTAACAATCTACCTTAAAACTGAAGTATTAACAATCTACCGTTAAACTGAAGTATTAACAATCTACCTTAAAACTGAAGTATTAACAATCTACCTTTAACCTGAAGTATTAACAACCTACCTTAAAACTGAAGTAATTACAACCTACCTTAAAACTGAAGTATTAACAATCTACCTTTAAACTGAAGTATAAACAACCTACCTTTAAACTGAAGTATTAACAATCTACCTTAAAACTGAAGTATAAACAATCTACCTTAAAACTGAAGTATTAACAATCTACCTTTAAACTGAAGTATTAACAACCTACCTTTAAACTGAAATATTAACAATCTACCTTAAAACTGAAGTATTAACAACCTACATTAAACCTGAAGTATTAACAACCTACCTTAAAACTGAAGTATTAACAATCTACCTTTAAACTGAAGTATTAACAACCTACCTTTAAACTGACGTATAAACAACCTACCTTAAAACTGAAATATAAACAATCTACCTTAAAACTGAAATATTAACAATCTACCTTAAAACTGAAATATTAACAATCTACCTTAAAACTGAAATATTAACAATCTACCTTAAAACTGAAGTATTAACAACCTACCTTAAAACTGAAGTATTTACAATTTACCTTAAAACTGAAGTATTAACAACCTACCTTAAAACTGAAGTATTAACATCCTACCTTAAAACTGAAGTATAAACAATCTACCTTAAAACTGAAATATTAACAATCTACCTTAAAACTGAAATATTAACAATCTACCTTAAAACTGAAATATTAACAATCTACCTTAAAACTGAAGTATTAACAACCTACCTTAAAACTGAAATATAAACAACCTACCTTTAAACGGAAGTATAAACAATCTACCTTTAAACTGAAGTATTAACAATCTACCTTAAAACTGAAATATTAACAACCTACCTTTAAACTGAAGTATTAATAATCTACCTTAAAACTGAAGTATTAACAGCCTACCTTAAACCTGAAATATAAACAACCTACCTTAAAAATGAAGTATAAACAATCTACCTGAAAACTGAACCTTAAAACTGAAATATTAATAATTAACCTTAAAACTGAAGTATTAACAACCTACCTTAAAACTGAAGTCTTCACAACCTACCTTAAAACTGAAGTATAAACAATCTACCTTAAAACTGAAGTATTTACAATTTACCTTAAAACTGAAGTATTTACAACCTACCTTAAAACTGAAGTATTAACATCCTACCTTAAAACTGAAGTATAAACAATCTACCTTAAAACTGAAATATTATTAATCTACCTTAAAACTGAAATATTAACAATCTACCTTAAAACTGAAATATTAACAATCTACCTTAAAACTGAAGTATTAACAACCTACCTTAAAACTGAAATATAAACAACCTACCTTTAAACGGAAGTATAAACAATCTACCGTTTTAAACTGAAGTATTAACAATCTGCCTTAAAACTGAAGTATTAACAACCTACCTTTAAACTGAAATATTAACAATCTACCTTTAAACTGAAATATTAACAATCTACCTTAAAACTGCAGTATAAACAATCTACCTTAAAACTGAAGTATAAACAATCTACTTTAAAACTGAAGTATTAACAATCTACCTTAAAACTGAAATATTAACAATCTACCTTAAAACTGAAATATTAACAATCTACCTTAAAACTGAAGTATTAACAACCTACCTTAAAACTGAAGTATTTACAATTTACCTTAAAACTGAAGTATTAACAACCTACCTTAAAACTGAAGTATTAACATCCTACCTTAAAACTGAAGTATAAACAATCTACCTTAAAACTGAAATATTAACAATCTACCTTAAAACTGAAATATTAACAATCTACCTTAAAACTGAAATATTAACAATCTACCTTAAAACTGAAGTATTAACAACCTACCTTAAAACTGAAATATAAACAACCTACCTTTAAACGGAAGTATAAACAATCTACCTTTAAACTGAAGTATTAACAATCTACCTTAAAACTGAAATATTAACAACCTACCTTTAAACTGAAGTATTAATAATCTACCTTAAAACTGAAGTATTAACAGCCTACCTTAAACCTGAAATATAAACAACCTACCTTAAAAATGAAGTATAAACAATCTACCTGAAAACTGAACCTTAAAACTGAAATATTAATAATTAACCTTAAAACTGAAGTATTAACAACCTACCTTAAAACTGAAGTCTTCACAACCTACCTTAAAACTGAAGTATAAACAATCTACCTTAAAACTGAAGTATTTACAATTTACCTTAAAACTGAAGTATTTACAACCTACCTTAAAACTGAAGTATTAACATCCTACCTTAAAACTGAAGTATAAACAATCTACCTTAAAACTGAAATATTATTAATCTACCTTAAAACTGAAATATTAACAATCTACCTTAAAACTGAAATATTAACAATCTACCTTAAAACTGAAGTATTAACAACCTACCTTAAAACTGAAATATAAACAACCTACCTTTAAACGGAAGTATAAACAATCTACCGTTTTAAACTGAAGTATTAACAATCTGCCTTAAAACTGAAGTATTAACAACCTACCTTTAAACTGAAATATTAACAATCTACCTTTAAACTGAAATATTAACAATCTACCTTAAAACTGCAGTATAAACAATCTACCTTAAAACTGAAGTATAAACAATCTACTTTAAAACTGAAGTATAAACAATCTACCTTAAAACTGAAGTATTAACAATCTACCTTAAAACTGAAGTATTAACAACCTACCTTAAACCTGAAGTATTAACAGCCTACCTTTAAACTGAAGTATAAACAATCTACCTTAAAACTGAAGTATTAACAATCTACCTTAAAACTGAAGTATTAACAACCTACCTTAAACCTGAAGTATTAACAGCCTACCTTTAAACTGAAGTATAAACAATCTACCTTAAAACTGAAGTATTAACAATCTACCTTTAAACTGAAGTATTAACAACCTACCTTAAAACTGAAGTATAAACAATCTACCTTAAAACTGAAGTATTAACAATCTACCTTAAAACTGAAGTATTAACAACCTACCTTAAACCTGAAGTATTAACAGCCTACCTTTAAACTGAAGTATAAACAATCTACCTTAAAACTGAAGTATTAACAATCTACCTTAAAACTGAAGTATTAACAACCTACCTTAAACCTGAAGTATTAACAGCCTACCTTTAAACTGAAGTATTAACAATCTACCTTAAAACTGAAGTATTAACAACCTACCTTAAACCTGAAGTATTAACAGCCTACCTTTAAACTGAAGTATAAACAATCTACCTTAAAACTGAAGTATTAACAATCTACCTTTAAACTGAAGTATTAACAACCTACCTTAAAACTGAAGTATTAACAACCTACCTTAAAACTGAAGTATTAACAATATACCTCTAAACTGAAGTTTAAACAATCTACCTTAAAACTGAAGTATAAACAATCTACCGTTTTAAACTGAAGTATTAACAATCTGCCTTAAAACTGAAGTATTAACAACCTACCTTTAAACTGAAATATTAACAATCTACCTTTAAACTGAAATATTAACAATCTACCTTAAAACTGCAGTATAAACAATCTACCTTAAAACTGAAGTATTAACAACCTACCTTAAAACTGAAGTATAAACAATCTACCTTAAAACTTAAGTATTAACAATCTACCTTAAAACTGAAGTATTAAGAACCTACCTTAAACCTGAAGTATTAACAGCCTACCTTTAAACTGAAGTATAAACTATCTACCTTAAAACTGAAGTATTAACAATCTACCTTTAAACTGAAGTATTAACAACCTACCTTAAAACTGAAGTATAAACAATCTACCTTAAAACTATAGTATAAACAATCTACCTTTAACCTGAAATATTAACAATCTACCTTAAAACTGAAATATTAACAATCTACCTTAAAACTGAAGTATTACCAATCTACCTTTAAACTGAAGTATCAACAACCTACCTTTAAACTGAAGTATTAACAATCTACCTTAAAACTTAAGTATTAACAATATACCTTAAAAGTGAAATATTAACAATCTACCTTAAAACTGAAGTATTAACAATCTACCTTAAAACTGAAGTATTAACAATCTACCGTTAAACTGAAGTATTAACAATCTACCTTAAAACTGAAGTATTAACAATCTACCTTTAACCTGAAGTATTAACAACCTACCTTAAAACTGAAGTAATTACAACCTACCTTAAATCTGAAGTATTAACAACCTACCTTAAAACTGAAGTAATTACAACCTACCTTTAAACTGAAGTATAAACAACCTACCTTTAAACTGAAGTATTAACAATCTACCTTAAAACTGAAGTATAAACAATCTACCTTAAAACTGAAGTATTAACAATCTACCTTTAAACTGAAGTATTAACAACCTACCTTTAAACTGAAGTATTAACAATCTACCTTAAAACTGAAGTATTAACAACCTACATTAAACCTGAAGTATTAACAACCTACCTTAAAACTGAAGTATTAACAATCTACCTTTAAACTGAAGTATTAACAACCTACCTTTAAACTGACGTATAAACAACCTACCTTAAAACTGAAATATAAACAATCTACCTTAAAACTGAAATATTAACAATCTACCTTAAAACTGAAATATTAACAATCTACCTTAAAACTGAAATATTAACAATCTACCTTAAAACTGAAGTATTAACAATCTACCTTAAAACTGAAGTATTAACAATCTACCTTTAATTTGAAGTATTAACAACCTACCTTAAAACTGAAGTAATTACAACCTACCTTAAAACTGAAGTATTAACAATCTACCTTTAAACTGAAGTATAAACAACCTACCTTTAAACTGAAGTATTAACAATCTACCTTAAAACTGAAGTATAAACAATCTACCTTAAAACTGAAGTATTAACAATCTACCTTTAAACTGAAGTATTAACAACCTACCTTTAAACTGAAGTATTAACAATCTACCTTAAAACTGAAGTATTAACAACCTACATTAAACCTGAAGTATTAACAACCTACCTTAAAACTGAAGTATTAACAATCTACCTTTAAACTGAAGTATTAACAACCTACCTTTAAACTGACGTATAAACAACCTACCTTAAAACTGAAATATAAACAATCTACCTTAAAACTGAAATATTAACAATCTACCTTAAAACTGAAATATTAACAATCTACCTTAAAACTGAAATATTAACAATCTACCTTAAAACTGAAGTATTAACAACCTACCTTAAAACTGAGGTATTTACAATTTACCTTAAAACTGAAGTATTAACAACCTACCTTAAAACTGAAGTATTAACATCCTACCTTAAAACTGAAGTATAAACAATCTACCTTAAAACTGAAATATTAACAATCTACCTTAAAACTGAAATATTAACAATCTACCTTAAAACTGAAATATTAACAATCTACCTTAAAACTGAAGTATTAACAACCTACCTTAAAACTGAAATATAAACAACCTACCTTTAAACGGAAGTATAAACAATCTACCTTTAAACTGAAGTATTAACAATCTACCTTAAAACTGAAATATTAACAACCTACCTTTAAACTGAAGTATTAATAATCTACCTTAAAACTGAAGTATTAACAACCTACCTTAAACCTGAAATATAAACAACCTACCTTAAAAATGAAGTATAAACAATCTACCTGAAAACTGAACCTTAAAACTGAAATATTAATAATTAACCTTAAAACTGAAGTATTAACAACCTACCTTAAAACTGAAGTATTCACAACCTACCTTAAAACTGAAGTATAAACAATCTACCTTAAAACTGAAGTATTTACAATTTACCTTAAAACTGAAGTATTTACAACCTACCTTAAAACTGAAGTATTAACATCCTACCTTAAAACTGAAGTATAAACAATCTACCTTAAAACTGAAATATTAACAATCTACCTTAAAACTGAAATATTAACAATCTACCTTAAAACTGAAATATTAACAATCTACCTTAAAACTGAAGTATTAACAACCTACCTTAAAACTGAAATATAAACAACCTACCTTTAAACGGAAGTATAAACAATCTACCTTTAAACTGAAGTATTAACAATCTACCTTAAGACTGAAATATTAACAACCTACCTTTAAACTGGAGTATAAACAATCTACCTTAAAACTGAAGTATTAACAATCTACCTTAAAACTGAAGTATTAACAACCTACCTTAAACCTGAAGCATTAACAGCCTACCTTTAAACTGAAGTATAAACAATCTACCTTAAAACTAAAGTATTAACAATCTACCTTTAAACTGAAGTATTAACAACCTACCTTAAAACTGAAGTATTAACAACCTACCTTAAAACTGAAGTATTAACAATATACCTCTAAACTGAAGTTTAAACAATCTACCTTAAAACTGAAGTATAAACAATCTACCGTTTTAAACTGAAGTATTAACAATCTGCCTTAAAACTGAAGTATTAACAACCTACCTTTAAACTGAAATATTAACAATCTACCTTTAAACTGAAATATTAACAATCTACCTTAAAACTGCAGTATAAACAATCTACCTTAAAACTGAAGTATAAACAATCTACCTTAAAACTGAAGTATTAACAATCTACCTTAAAACTGAAGTATTAACAATCTAGCTTAAAACTGAAGTATTAACAACCTACCTTAAAACTGAAGTATTAACAACCTACCTTGAAACTGAAATATTAACAATCTACCTTTAAACTGAAGTATTAACAACCTACCTTTAAACTGAAGTATTAACAATCTACCTTAAAACTGAAGTATTAACAACCTACCTTAAACCTGAAGTATTAACAATCTACTTTAAAACTGAAGTATTAACAATCTACCTTAAAACTGAAGTATTAACCATCTACCTTAAAACTGAAGTATTAACAATCTACCTTAAAACTGAAGTATTAACCATCTACCTTAAAACTGACTTATTAACAATCTGCCTTAAAACTGAAGCATTAACAACCTACCTTAAACCTGAAGTATTAACAATCTACCTTAAAACTGAAGTATTAACAACCTACCTTAAAACTGAAATATTAACAATCTACCTTAAAACTGAAGTATAAACAATCTACCTTAAAACTGGAGTATTAACAACCTACCTTTAAACTGAAATATTAACAATCTACCTTTAAACTGAAATATTAACAATCTACCTTAAAACTGAAGTATTAACAATCTACCTTAAAACTGAAGTATTAACAACCTACCTTAAAACTGAAATATTAACAATCTACCTTAAAACTGAAGTATAAACAATCTACCTTAAAACTGAAGTATTAACAACCTACCTTTAAACTGAAATATTAACAATCTACCTTTAAACTGAAATATTAACAATCTACCTTAAAACTGAAATATTAACAATCTACCTTAAAACTGAAGTATAAACAATCTACCTTAAAACTGAAGTATTAACAACCTACCTTTAAACTGAAATATTAACAATCTACCTTTAAACTGAAATATTAACAATCTACCTTAAAACTGAAGTATAAACAATCTACCTTAAAACTGAAGTATAAACAATCTACCTTAAAACTGAAGTATTAACAATCTACCTTAAAACTGAAGTATTAACAATCTACCTTAAAACTGAAGTATTAACAATCTAGCTTAAAACTGAAGTATTAACAATCTAGCTTAAAACTGAAGTATTAACAACCTAATTGAAGTATTAACAACCTACCTTGAAACTGAAATATTAACAATCTACCTTAAAACTGAAGTATTAACAATCTACCTTAAAACTGAAGTATTAACAATCTACCTTAAAACTGAAGTATTAACAACCTACCTTAAACCTGAAATATTAACAATCTACCTTTTTAAACTGAAGTATTAACAATCTACCTTAAAACTGAAGTATTAACAACCTAATTGAAGTATTAACAACCTACCTTAAAACTGAAGTATTAACAATCTACCTTAAAACTGAAGTATTAACAACTTACCTTAAAACTGAAGTATTAACAACCTACCTTAAAACTGAAGTATTAACAATCTACCTTTAAACTGAAGTATTAACAATCTACCTTAAACCTGAAGTATTAACAACCTACCTTTTAAACTGAAGTATTAACAATCTACCTTAAAACTGAAGTATTAACAATCTACCTTAAAACTGAAGTATTAAGAACCTACCTTAAACCTGAAGTATTAACAATCTACCTTAAAACTGAAGTATTACCAATCTACCTTTAAACTGAAGTATCAACAACCTACCTTTAAACTGAAGTATTAACAATCTACCTTTAAACTGAAGTATTAACAACCTACCTTAAAACTGAAGTATTAACAACCTACCTTAAAACTGAAGTATAAACAATCTACCTTAAAACTTAAGTATTAACAATCTACCTTAAAACTGAAGTATTAAGAACCTACCTTAAACCTGAAGTATTAACAGCCTACCTTTAAACTGAAGTATAAACAATCTACCTTAAAACTGAAGTATTAACAATCTACCTTTAAACTGAAGTATTAACAACCTACCTTAAAACTGAAGTATTAACAACCTACCTTAAAACTGAAGTATAAACAATCTACCTTAAAACTTAAGTATTAACAATCTACCTTAAAACTGAAGTATAAACAATCTACCTTAAAACTTAAGTATTAACAATATACCTTAAAAGTGAAATATTAACAATCTACCTTAAAACTGAAGTATTAACAATCTACCTTAAAACTGAAGTATTAACAATCTACCGTTAAACTGAAGTATTAACAATCTACCTTAAAACTGAAGTATTAACAATCTACCTTTAACCTGAAGTATTAACAACCTACCTTAAAACTGAAGTAATTACAACCTACCTTAAAACTGAAGTATTAACAATCTACCTTTAAACTGAAGTATAAACAACCTACCTTTAAACTGAAGTATTAACAATCTACCTTAAAACTGAAGTATAAACAATCTACCTTAAAACTGAAGTATTAACAATCTACCTTTAAACTGAAGTATTAACAACCTACCTTTAAACTGAAATATTAACAATCTACCTTAAAACTGAAGTATTAACAACCTACATTAAACCTGAAGTATTAACAACCTACCTTAAAACTGAAGTATTAACAATCTACCTTTAAACTGAAGTATTAACAACCTACCTTTAAACTGACGTATAAACAACCTACCTTAAAACTGAAATATAAACAATCTACCTTAAAACTGAAATATTAACAATCTACCTTAAAACTGAAATATTAACAATCTACCTTAAAACTGAAATATTAACAATCTACCTTAAAACTGAAGTATTAACAACCTACCTTAAAACTGAAGTATTTACAATTTACCTTAAAACTGAAGTATTAACAACCTACCTTAAAACTGAAGTATTAACATCCTACCTTAAAACTGAAGTATAAACAATCTACCTTAAAACTGAAATATTAACAATCTACCTTAAAACTGAAATATTAACAATCTACCTTAAAACTGAAATATTAACAATCTACCTTAAAACTGAAGTATTAACAACCTACCTTAAAACTGAAATATAAACAACCTACCTTTAAACGGAAGTATAAACAATCTACCTTTAAACTGAAGTATTAACAATCTACCTTAAAACTGAAATATTAACAACCTACCTTTAAACTGAAGTATTAATAATCTACCTTAAAACTGAAGTATTAACAGCCTACCTTAAACCTGAAATATAAACAACCTACCTTAAAAATGAAGTATAAACAATCTACCTGAAAACTGAACCTTAAAACTGAAATATTAATAATTAACCTTAAAACTGAAGTATTAACAACCTACCTTAAAACTGAAGTCTTCACAACCTACCTTAAAACTGAAGTATAAACAATCTACCTTAAAACTGAAGTATAAACAATCTACCTTAAAACTGAAGTATTAACAATCTACCTTAAAACTGAAGTATTAACAATCTACCTTAAAACTGAAGTATTAACAATCTAGCTTAAAACTGAAGTATTAACAATCTAGCTTAAAACTGAAGTATTAACAACCTAATTGAAGTATTAACAACCTACCTTGAAACTGAAATATTAACAATCTACCTTAAAACTGAAGTATTAACAATCTACCTTAAAACTGAAGTATTAACAATCTACCTTAAAACTGAAGTATTAACAACCTACCTTAAACCTGAAATATTAACAATCTACCTTTTTAAACTGAAGTATTAACAATCTACCTTAAAACTGAAGTATTAACAACCTAATTGAAGTATTAACAACCTACCTTAAAACTGAAGTATTAACAATCTACCTTAAAACTGAAGTATTAACAACTTACCTTAAAACTGAAGTATTAACAACCTACCTTAAAACTGAAGTATTAACAATCTACCTTTAAACTGAAGTATTAACAATCTACCTTAAACCTGAAGTATTAACAACCTACCTTTTAAACTGAAGTATTAACAATCTACCTTAAAACTGAAGTATTAACAATCTACCTTAAAACTGAAGTATTAAGAACCTACCTTAAACCTGAAGTATTAACAATCTACCTTAAAACTGAAGTATTACCAATCTACCTTTAAACTGAAGTATCAACAACCTACCTTTAAACTGAAGTATTAACAATCTACCTTTAAACTGAAGTATTAACAACCTACCTTAAAACTGAAGTATTAACAACCTACCTTAAAACTGAAGTATAAACAATCTACCTTAAAACTTAAGTATTAACAATCTACCTTAAAACTGAAGTATTAAGAACCTACCTTAAACCTGAAGTATTAACAGCCTACCTTTAAACTGAAGTATAAACAATCTACCTTAAAACTGAAGTATTAACAATCTACCTTTAAACTGAAGTATTAACAACCTACCTTAAAACTGAAGTATTAACAACCTACCTTAAAACTGAAGTATAAACAATCTACCTTAAAACTTAAGTATTAACAATCTACCTTAAAACTGAAGTATAAACAATCTACCTTAAAACTTAAGTATTAACAATATACCTTAAAAGTGAAATATTAACAATCTACCTTAAAACTGAAGTATTAACAATCTACCTTAAAACTGAAGTATTAACAATCTACCGTTAAACTGAAGTATTAACAATCTACCTTAAAACTGAAGTATTAACAATCTACCTTTAACCTGAAGTATTAACAACCTACCTTAAAACTGAAGTAATTACAACCTACCTTAAAACTGAAGTATTAACAATCTACCTTTAAACTGAAGTATAAACAACCTACCTTTAAACTGAAGTATTAACAATCTACCTTAAAACTGAAGTATAAACAATCTACCTTAAAACTGAAGTATTAACAATCTACCTTTAAACTGAAGTATTAACAACCTACCTTTAAACTGAAATATTAACAATCTACCTTAAAACTGAAGTATTAACAACCTACATTAAACCTGAAGTATTAACAACCTACCTTAAAACTGAAGTATTAACAATCTACCTTTAAACTGAAGTATTAACAACCTACCTTTAAACTGACGTATAAACAACCTACCTTAAAACTGAAATATAAACAATCTACCTTAAAACTGAAATATTAACAATCTACCTTAAAACTGAAATATTAACAATCTACCTTAAAACTGAAATATTAACAATCTACCTTAAAACTGAAGTATTAACAACCTACCTTAAAACTGAAGTATTTACAATTTACCTTAAAACTGAAGTATTAACAACCTACCTTAAAACTGAAGTATTAACATCCTACCTTAAAACTGAAGTATAAACAATCTACCTTAAAACTGAAATATTAACAATCTACCTTAAAACTGAAATATTAACAATCTACCTTAAAACTGAAATATTAACAATCTACCTTAAAACTGAAGTATTAACAACCTACCTTAAAACTGAAATATAAACAACCTACCTTTAAACGGAAGTATAAACAATCTACCTTTAAACTGAAGTATTAACAATCTACCTTAAAACTGAAATATTAACAACCTACCTTTAAACTGAAGTATTAATAATCTACCTTAAAACTGAAGTATTAACAGCCTACCTTAAACCTGAAATATAAACAACCTACCTTAAAAATGAAGTATAAACAATCTACCTGAAAACTGAACCTTAAAACTGAAATATTAATAATTAACCTTAAAACTGAAGTATTAACAACCTACCTTAAAACTGAAGTCTTAACAACCTACCTTAAAACTGAAGTATAAACAATCTACCTTAAAACTGAAGTATTTACAATTTACCTTAAAACTGAAGTATTTACAACCTACCTTAAAACTGAAGTATTAACATCCTACCTTAAAACTGAAGTATAAACAATCTACCTTAAAACTGAAATATTATTAATCTACCTTAAAACTGAAATATTAACAATCTACCTTAAAACTGAAATATTAACAATCTACCTTAAAACTGAAGTATTAACAACCTACCTTAAAACTGAAATATAAACAACCTACCTTTAAACGGAAGTATAAACAATCTACCGTTTTAAACTGAAGTATTAACAATCTGCCTTAAAACTGAAGTATTAACAACCTACCTTTAAACTGAAATATTAACAATCTACCTTTAAACTGAAATATTAACAATCTACCTTAAAACTGCAGTATAAACAATCTACCTTAAAACTGAAGTATAAACAATCTACTTTAAAACTGAAGTATTAACAATCTACCTTAAAACTGAAATATTAACAATCTACCTTAAAACTGAAATATTAACAATCTACCTTAAAACTGAAGTATTAACAACCTACCTTAAAACTGAAGTATTTACAATTTACCTTAAAACTGAAGTATTAACAACCTACCTTAAAACTGAAGTATTAACATCCTACCTTAAAACTGAAGTATAAACAATCTACCTTAAAACTGAAATATTAACAATCTACCTTAAAACTGAAATATTAACAATCTACCTTAAAACTGAAATATTAACAATCTACCTTAAAACTGAAGTATTAACAACCTACCTTAAAACTGAAATATAAACAACCTACCTTTAAACGGAAGTATAAACAATCTACCTTTAAACTGAAGTATTAACAATCTACCTTAAAACTGAAATATTAACAACCTACCTTTAAACTGAAGTATTAATAATCTACCTTAAAACTGAAGTATTAACAGCCTACCTTAAACCTGAAATATAAACAACCTACCTTAAAAATGAAGTATAAACAATCTACCTGAAAACTGAACCTTAAAACTGAAATATTAATAATTAACCTTAAAACTGAAGTATTAACAACCTACCTTAAAACTGAAGTCTTCACAACCTACCTTAAAACTGAAGTATAAACAATATACCTTAAAACTGAAGTATTTACAATTTACCTTAAAACTGAAGTATTTACAACCTACCTTAAAACTGAAGTATTAACATCCTACCTTAAAACTGAAGTATAAACAATCTACCTTAAAACTGAAATATTATTAATCTACCTTAAAACTGAAATATTAACAATCTACCTTAAAACTGAAATATTACCAATCTACCTTAAAACTGAAGTATTAACAACCTACCTTAAAACTGAAATATAAACAACCTACCTTTAAACGGAAGTATAAACAATCTACCGTTTTAAACTGAAGTATTAACAATCTGCCTTAAAACTGAAGTATTAACAACCTACCTTTAAACTGAAATATTAACAATCTACCTTTAAACTGAAATATTAACAATCTACCTTAAAACTGCAGTATAAACAATCTACCTTAAAACTGAAGTATAAACAATCTACTTTAAAACTGAAGTATAAACAATCTACCTTAAAACTGAAGTATTAACAATCTACCTTAAAACTGAAGTATTAACAACCTACCTTAAACCTGAAGTATTAACAGCCTACCTTTAAACTGAAGTATAAACAATCTACCTTAAAACTGAAGTATTAACAATCTACCTTAAAACTGAAGTATTAACAACCTACCTTAAACCTGAAGTATTAACAGCCTACCTTTAAACTGAAGTATAAACAATCTACCTTAAAACTGAAGTATTAACAATCTACCTTTAAACTGAAGTATTAACAACCTACCTTAAAACTGAAGTATAAACAATCTACCTTAAAACTGAAGTATTAACAATCTACCTTAAAACTGAAGTATTAACAACCTACCTTAAACCTGAAGTATTAACAGCCTACCTTTAAACTGAAGTATAAACAATCTACCTTAAAACTGAAGTATTAACAATCTACCTTAAAACTGAAGTATTAACAACCTACCTTAAACCTGAAGTATTAACAGCCTACCTTTAAACTGAAGTATTAACAATCTACCTTAAAACTGAAGTATTAACAACCTACCTTAAACCTGAAGTATTAACAGCCTACCTTTAAACTGAAGTATAAACAATCTACCTTAAAACTGAAGTATTAACAATCTACCTTTAAACTGAAGTATTAACAACCTACCTTAAAACTGAAGTATTAACAACCTACCTTAAAACTGAAGTATTAACAATATACCTCTAAACTGAAGTTTAAACAATCTACCTTAAAACTGAAGTATAAACAATCTACCGTTTTAAACTGAAGTATTAACAATCTGCCTTAAAACTGAAGTATTAACAACCTACCTTTAAACTGAAATATTAACAATCTACCTTTAAACTGAAATATTAACAATCTACCTTAAAACTGCAGTATAAACAATCTACCTTAAAACTGAAGTATTAACAACCTACCTTAAAACTGAAGTATAAACAATCTACCTTAAAACTTAAGTATTAACAATCTACCTTAAAACTGAAGTATTAAGAACCTACCTTAAACCTGAAGTATTAACAGCCTACCTTTAAACTGAAGTATAAACTATCTACCTTAAAACTGAAGTATTAACAATCTACCTTTAAACTGAAGTATTAACAACCTACCTTAAAACTGAAGTATAAACAATCTACCTTAAAACTATAGTATAAACAATCTACCTTTAACCTGAAATATTAACAATCTACCTTAAAACTGAAATATTAACAATCTACCTTAAAACTGAAGTATTACCAATCTACCTTTAAACTGAAGTATCAACAACCTACCTTTAAACTGAAGTATTAACAATCTACC
>NW_026963650.1:12500-17500 GCF_036588685.1 Mytilus trossulus | reverse complement strand
TTTTCATCGGGCAGCCGCACGTTAGACCGCAGGCAGGCTACCGCGGGTCTCTCGACCATCGAGGCCGTCAAACTATACCCTCGGTAAAAAAAAATTTACGAGGGTGAAATTTTCATCGGTAAGCCGCACGTTAGATGCGGACAGGCTACCGCGGGTCTCTCGACCATCGAGGCCTTCAAACTATACCCTCGGTAAAAATTTTTTACGAGGGTGAAATTTTCATCGCGGTGTCGCACGTTAGACGCGGACAGGCTACCGCGGATCTCTCGACCATCGAGGCCGTCAAACTATACCCTCGGTAAAAAAAATTTTACGAGGGTGAAATTTTCATCGGTAAGCCGCACGTTAGATGCGGACAGGCTACCGCGGGTCTCTCGACCATCGAGGCCTTCAAACTATACCCTCGGTAAAAAAATTTTACGAGGGTGAAATATTCATCGGGAAGCCGCACGTTAGACGCAGGCAGGCTACCGCGGGTCTCTCGACCATCGAGGCCGTCTAACTGTACCCTCGGAACAAAAAATTTACAAGGCTGAAATGTTCATCAAGAAGCCGCACGTTAGACGAGGCAGGCTACCGCGGGTCTCTCGACCATCGAAGCCGTCTAACTGTACCCTCGGTAAAAAAAAATTTACAAGGCTGAAATGTTCATCGGGAAGCCGTACGTTAGACGCAGGCAGGCTACTGCGGGTCTCTCGACCATCGAGGCCGTCTAACTGTACCCTCGGTAAAAAAAAATTTACAAGGCTGAAATGTTCATCGGGAAGCCGTACGTTAGACGCAGGCAGGCTATTGCGGGTCTCTCGACCATCGAGGCCGTCTAACTGTACCCTCGGTAAAAAAAAATTTACAAGGCTGAAATGTTCATCGGGAAGCCGTACGTTAGACGCAGGCAAGCTACTGCGGGTCTCTCGACCATCGAGGCCGTCTGACTGTACCCTCGGTAAAAAAAAATTTACAAGGCTGAAATGTTCATCGGGAAGCCGCACGATAGACGCAGGCAGGCTACCGTGGGTCTCTCGACACATCGAGGCCGTCAAACTATACCCTCGGTAAAAAAATTTTAGAAGGGTGAAATTTTCATCGGGAAGCCGCACGTTAGACGCAGGCAGGCTACCGCGGGTCTCTCGACCATCGAAGCCGTCTAACTGTACCCGCGGTAAAAAAAATTTTACAAGGCTGAAATGTTCATCGGGAAGCCGTACGTTAGACGCAGGCAGGCTACTGCGGGTCTCTCGACCATCGAGGCCGTCTAACTGTACCCTCGGTAAAAAAAAATTTACAAGGCTGAAATGTTCATCGGGAAGCCGTACGTTAGACGCAGGCAGGCTATTGCGGGTCTCTCGACCATCGAGGCCGTCTAACTGTACCCTCGGTAAAAAAAAATTTACAAGGCTGAAATGTTCATCGGGAAGCCGCACGATAGACGCAGGCAGGCTACCGTGGGTCTCTCGACACATCGAGGCCGTCAAACTATACCCTCGGTAAAAAAATTTTAGAAGGGTGAAATTTTCATCGGGAAGCCGCACGTTAGACGCAGGCAGGCTACCGCGGGTCTCTCGACCATCGAAGCCGTCTAACTGTACCCGCGGTAAAAAAAATTTTACAAGGCTGAAATGTTCATCGGGAAGCCGTACGTTAGACGCAGGCAGGCTACTGCGGGTCTCTCGACCATCGAGGCCGTCTAACTGTACCCTCGGTAAAAAAAAATTTACAAGGCTGAAATGTTCATCGGGAAGCCGTACGTTAGACGCAGGCAGGCTATTGCGGGTCTCTCGACCATCGAGGCCGTCTAACTGTACCCTCGGTAAAAAAAAATTTACAAGGCTGAAATGTTCATCGGGAAGCCGCACGTAAGATGCGGACAGGCTACCGCGGGTCTCTCGACCATCGAGGCCTTCAAACTATACCCTCGGTAAAAAATTTTTACAAGGGTGAAATTTTCATCGGGAAGCCGCACGATAGACGCAGGCAGGCTACCGCGGGTCTCTCGACCATCGAGGCCGTCTAACTGTACCCTCGGTAAAAAAAAATTTACAAGGCTGAAATGTTCATCGGGAAGCCGCACGATAGACGCAGGCAGGCTACCGTGGGTCTCTCGACACATCGAGGCCGTCAAACTATACCCTCGGTAAAAAAAATTTAGAAGGGTGACATGTTCATCGGGAAGCCGCACGTTAGACGAGGCAGGCTACCGCGGGTCTCTCGACACATCGAGGCCGTCTAACTATACCCTCGGTAAAAAAATTTACAAGGCTGAAATGTTCATCGGGAAGCCGTACGTTAGACGCAGGCAGGCTCCTGCGGGTCTCTCGACCATCGAGGCCGTCTAACTGTACCCTCGGTAAAAAAAATTTTACAAGGCTGAAATGTTCATCGGGAAGCCGCACGTAAGATGCGGACAGGCTACCGTGGGTCTCTCGACACATCGAGGCCGTCAAACTATACCCTCGGTAAAAAATTTTTTAGAAGGGTGAAATTTTCATCGGGAAGCCGCACGTTAGACGCAGGCGAGCTACCGCGGGTCTCTCGACCATCCAGGCCGGCAAACAATACCCTCGGTAAATATTTTTTACGTGGGTGAAATTTTCATCGGGATGTCGCACGTGAGACGCGGACAGGTTACCGCGGGTCTCTCGACCATCGGCGGCCGGCCAAAGCCATAGCCTAGTCAAAAAGTGTTACAGGTTGACAATTTTTCATCGGGAAGCCGCACGTAAGAATAGTACAGCAGGTCTCTCGATGAAACGATCACATTTCATGTAACGTAACGTAACGAAGGCAGGCAGGCATCGTACACCCTAACCCTAAGCCGCCTCTTGACGATGCCCGTCCCTAACCCTAACCCTAACCCTAACCCTAACCCTAACCCTAACCCTAACCCTAACCCTAACCCTAACCCTAACCCTAACCCTAACCCTAACCCTAACCCTAACCCTAACCCTAACCCTAACCCTAACCCTAACCCTAAATTAACCTAACCCTAACCCTAACCCTAACCCTAACCCTAAATTAACCCTAACCCTAACCCTAACCCTAAATTAACCCTAACCCTAAATTAACCCTAACCCTAACCCTAACCCTAAATTAACCCTAACCCTAAATTAACCCTAACCCTAACCCTAACCCTAACCCTAACCCTAACCCTAACCCTAAAGCCTGTTACTTAGGCCGTGTCAGGACCCAGGCTGGCATTATTCCTCGATACGTGTAGGTACGTGGTCGGCCTGTCTGGTAGCGGGCGATCACGGGTCTCTACCGCAGGTAAAGGTATGTGGTCGGCCTTTTGCGGGCTACCGCGGGTTAAAGTCTACGTAGGCACGTGAAGACCCGCATAAGCCCGTGGTAGCCCGCTATCAGGCCGTCCACGTACACTTATACCCGCGCTAGCCCGCTGTCAGGTCGACCACGTCCCTTCTTACCCACGGTAGCTGGCTACCGAGGCCGTCGACGTTCCCTTACCTGCGATAGCCCGCTATCAGGTCGACCACGTCCCCTCCTTACCCGCGGTAGCTGGCTACCGAGGCCGTCGACGTTCCTTTGCCTGCGATGGCCCGCTATCGGGTCGACCACGTCCCCTCCTTACCCGCGGTAGCTGGCTACCGAGGCCGTCGACGTTCCTTTGCCTGCGATGGCCCGCTATCGGGTCGACCACGTCCCCTCCTTACCCGCGGTAGCTGGCTACCGAGGCCGTCGACGTTCCTTTGCCTGCGATGGCCCGCTATCGGGTCGACCACGTCCCCTCCTTACCCGCGGTAGCTGGCTACCGAGGCCGTCGACGTTCCTTTGCCTGCGATGGCCCGCTATCGGGTCGACCACGTCCCCTCCTTACCCGCGGTAGCTGGCTACCGAGGCCGTCGACGTTCCTTTACCTGCGATAGCCCGCTATCGGGTCGACCACGTCCCTTCTTACCCGCGGTAGCTCGCTACCGAGGCCGTCGACGTACCTTTACCTGCGGTAGCCCGCTATCGGGTCGACCACGTCCCTTCTTACGGTAGCCCGCTAGCACGGCCGTCCACGTCCCTTTACCCGCGGTAGCTCGCTATCGGGTCGACCACGTACGATGATACCCGCGGTAGCCCGCTAGCACGGCCGTCCACGTCCCTTTACCCGCGGTAGCTCGCTATCGGGTCGACCACGTACGATGATACCCGCGGTAGCCCGCTAGCACGGCCGTCCACGTCCCTTTACCCGCGGTAGCCCGCTATCGGGTCGACCACGTACGATGATACCCGCGGTAGCCCGCTAGCACGGCCGTCCACGTCCCTTTACCCGCGGTAGCTCGCTATCGGGTCGACCACGTACGATGATACCCGCGGTAGCCCGCTAGCACGGCCGTCCACGTCCCTTTACCCGCGGTAGCCCGCTATCGGGTCGACCACGTACGATGATACCCGCGGTAGCCCGCTAGCACGGCCGTCCACGTCCCTTTACCCGCGGTAGCTCGCTATCGGGTCGACCACGTACGATGATACCCGCGGTAGCCCGCTAGCACGGCCGTCCACGTCCCTTTACCCGCGGTAGCCCGCTATCGGGTCGACCACGTACACTGATACCCGCGGTACCTTCTCAGCCGCGGGTAAGCCCGCTGAAAAAAGATTTTTTTTTCCCCATTGCATGCGGTAGCACCGCTATCAGGTCGACCACGTCCCTTCTCAGCCGCGGGTAAGCCCGATGAAAAAAAAAAAAAATTTTCCCATCGCATGCGGTAGCCCCGCTATCGAGGACGACCACGTCCCTTCACAGCCGCGGGTAAGCCCGATGAAAATTTTTTTTTTTTTTTTTTTTTTTTTTTTCCCATCGCATGCGGTAGCCCCGCTATCGAGGTCGACCACGTCCCTTCTCAGCCGCGGGTAAGCCCGATGAAAATTTTTTTTTTTTTTTTTTTTTTTTTTTTTCCCATCGCATGCGGTAGCCCCGCTATCGAGGTCGACCACGTCCCTTCTCAGCCGCGGGTAAGCCCGATGAAAATTTTTTTTTTTTTTTTTTTTTTTTTTTC
>NW_026963650.1:0-2500 GCF_036588685.1 Mytilus trossulus | reverse complement strand
TTACGAGGGTGAAATTTTCATCGTGGTGTCGCACGTTGGACGCGGACAGGCTATCGCGGGTCTGTCGATCATCCAGGCCGGCAAAGTATACCCTCGGTAAAAATTTTTTACGAGGGTGAAATTTTCATCGCGGTGTCGCACGTTAGACGCGGACAGGCTACCGCGGGTCTCTCGACCATCGAGGCCTTCAAACTATACCCTCGGTAAAAAAATTTTACGAGGGTGAAATTTTCATCGGGCAGCCGCACGTTAGACCGCAGGCAGGCTACCGCGGGTCTCTCGACCATCGAGGCCGTCAAACTATACCCTCGGTAAAAAAAAATTTACGAGGGTGAAATTTTCATCGGTAAGCCGCACGTTAGATGCGGACAGGCTACCGCGGGTCTCTCGACCATCGAGGCCTTCAAACTATACCCTCGGTAAAAATTTTTTACGAGGGTGAAATTTTCATCGCGGTGTCGCACGTTAGACGCGGACAGGCTACCGCGGATCTCTCGACCATCGAGGCCGTCAAACTATACCCTCGGTAAAAAAAATTTTACGAGGGTGAAATTTTCATCGGTAAGCCGCACGTTAGATGCGGACAGGCTACCGCGGGTCTCTCGACCATCGAGGCCTTCAAACTATACCCTCGGTAAAAAAATTTTACGAGGGTGAAATATTCATCGGGAAGCCGCACGTTAGACGCAGGCAGGCTACCGCGGGTCTCTCGACCATCGAGGCCGTCTAACTGTACCCTCGGAACAAAAAATTTACAAGGCTGAAATGTTCATCAAGAAGCCGCACGTTAGACGAGGCAGGCTACCGCGGGTCTCTCGACCATCGAAGCCGTCTAACTGTACCCTCGGTAAAAAAAAATTTACAAGGCTGAAATGTTCATCGGGAAGCCGTACGTTAGACGCAGGCAGGCTACTGCGGGTCTCTCGACCATCGAGGCCGTCTAACTGTACCCTCGGTAAAAAAAAATTTACAAGGCTGAAATGTTCATCGGGAAGCCGTACGTTAGACGCAGGCAGGCTATTGCGGGTCTCTCGACCATCGAGGCCGTCTAACTGTACCCTCGGTAAAAAAAAAATTTACAAGGCTGAAATGTTCATCGGGAAGCCGTACGTTAGACGCAGGCAAGCTACTGCGGGTCTCTCGACCATCGAGGCCGTCTGACTGTACCCTCGGTAAAAAAAAATTTACAAGGCTGAAATGTTCATCGGGAAGCCGCACGATAGACGCAGGCAGGCTACCGTGGGTCTCTCGACACATCGAGGCCGTCAAACTATACCCTCGGTAAAAAAATTTTAGAAGGGTGAAATTTTCATCGGGAAGCCGCACGTTAGACGCAGGCAGGCTACCGCGGGTCTCTCGACCATCGAAGCCGTCTAACTGTACCCGCGGTAAAAAAAATTTTACAAGGCTGAAATGTTCATCGGGAAGCCGTACGTTAGACGCAGGCAGGCTACTGCGGGTCTCTCGACCATCGAGGCCGTCTAACTGTACCCTCGGTAAAAAAAAATTTACAAGGCTGAAATGTTCATCGGGAAGCCGTACGTTAGACGCAGGCAGGCTATTGCGGGTCTCTCGACCATCGAGGCCGTCTAACTGTACCCTCGGTAAAAAAAAATTTACAAGGCTGAAATGTTCATCGGGAAGCCGCACGATAGACGCAGGCAGGCTACCGTGGGTCTCTCGACACATCGAGGCCGTCAAACTATACCCTCGGTAAAAAAATTTTAGAAGGGTGAAATTTTCATCGGGAAGCCGCACGTTAGACGCAGGCAGGCTACCGCGGGTCTCTCGACCATCGAAGCCGTCTAACTGTACCCGCGGTAAAAAAAATTTTACAAGGCTGAAATGTTCATCGGGAAGCCGTACGTTAGACGCAGGCAGGCTACTGCGGGTCTCTCGACCATCGAGGCCGTCTAACTGTACCCTCGGTAAAAAAAAATTTACAAGGCTGAAATGTTCATCGGGAAGCCGTACGTTAGACGCAGGCAGGCTATTGCGGGTCTCTCGACCATCGAGGCCGTCTAACTGTACCCTCGGTAAAAAAAAATTTACAAGGCTGAAATGTTCATCGGGAAGCCGCACGTAAGATGCGGACAGGCTACCGCGGGTCTCTCGACCATCGAGGCCTTCAAACTATACCCTCGGTAAAAAATTTTTACAAGGGTGAAATTTTCATCGGGAAGCCGCACGATAGACGCAGGCAGGCTACCGCGGGTCTCTCGACCATCGAGGCCGTCTAACTGTACCCTCGGTAAAAAAAAATTTACAAGGCTGAAATGTTCATCGGGAAGCCGCACGATAGACGCAGGCAGGCTACCGTGGGTCTCTCGACACATCGAGGCCGTCAAACTATACCCTCGGTAAAAAAAATTTAGAAGGGTGACATGTTCATCGGGAAGCCGCACGTTAGACGAGGCAGGCTACCGCGGGTCTCTCGACACATCGAGGCCGTCTAACTATACCCTCGGTAAAAAAATTTACAAGGCTGAAATGTTCATCG
>NW_026963649.1:0-23991 GCF_036588685.1 Mytilus trossulus | reverse complement strand
AAGCGACTGCTGCCACCACCCGTAATGGACCAAAATGAGAAACTGAGTATGTTGTTGTCAGCTTCTGGTGCACTTTCCCACCTGGGCATTTTCATGAATAATAGGGTCTGGGACAAGCTTTCAATCCCACTAGGTGTGGGAAAAAACTTTGCCGTAGGGAACTGTACAGAAAGACTGAAAAATGAGCCCATACCCATAACTGTATAGGTATCTCAGACTTTGGATGGTCAGTGAAGTCTTCAGGTGCACTTTCCCACCCAGGGATTGATACGAGTTGAAAGATATGTATAATAGCTTTCATTCTAACCACCTGCGGTCAAGAACTTTGCCGTAGGGGGATGGGAGTAAAGCGACTGCTGCCACCACCCGTAATGGACCAAAATGAGAAACTGAGTATGTTGTTGTCAGCTTCTGGTGCACTTTCCCACCTGGGCATTTTCATGAATAATAGGGTCTGGGACAAGCTTTCAATCCCACTAGGTGTGGGAAAAAACTTTGCCGTAGGGAACTGTACAGAAAGACTGAAAAATGAGCCCATACCCATAACTGTATAGGTATCTCAGACTTGGATGGTCAGTGAAGTCTTCAGGTGCACTTTCCCACCCAGGGATTGATACGAGTTGAAGATATGTATAATAGCTTTCATTCTAACCACCTGCGGTCAAGAACTTTGCCGTAGGGGGATGGGAGTAAAGCGACTGCTGCCACCACCCGTAATGGACCAAAATGAGAAACTGAGTATGTTGTTGTCAGCTTCTGGTGCACTTTCCCACCTGGGCATTTTCATGAATAATAGGGTCTGGGACAAGCTTTCAATCCCACTAGGTGTGGGAAAAAACTTTGCCGTAGGGAACTGTACAGAAAGACTGAAAAATGAGCCCATACCCATAACTGTATAGGTATCTCAGACTTTGGATGGTCAGTGAAGTCTTCAGGTGCACTTTCCCACCCAGGGATTGATACGAGTTGAAGATATGTATAATAGCTTTCATTCTAACCACCTGCGGTCAAGAACTTTGCCGTAGGGGGATGGGAGTAAAGCGACTGCTGCCACCACCCGTAATGGACCAAAATGAGAAACTGAGTATGTTGTTGTCAGCTTCTGGTGCACTTTCCCACCTGGGCATTTTCATGAATAATAGGGTCTGGGACAAGCTTTCAATCCCACTAGGTGTGGGAAAAAACTTTGCCGTAGGGAACTGTACAGAAAGACTGAAAAATGAGCCCATACCCATAACTGTATAGGTATCTCAGACTTTGGATGGTCAGTGAAGTCTTCAGGTGCACTTTCCCACCCAGGGATTGATACGAGTTGAAGATATGTATAATAGCTTTCATTCTAACCACCTGCGGTCAAGAACTTTGCCGTAGGGGGATGGGAGTAAAGCGACTGCTGCCACCCACCCGTAATGGACCAAAATGAGAAACTGAGTATGTTGTTGTCAGCTTCTGGTGCACTTTCCCACCTGGGCATTTTCATGAATAATAGGGTCTGGGACAAGCTTTCAATCCCACTAGGTGTGGGAAAAAACTTTGCCGTAGGGAACTGTACAGAAAGACTGAAAAATGAGCCCATACCCATAACTGTATAGGTATCTCAGACTTTGGATGGTCAGTGAAGTCTTCAGGTGCACTTTTCCCACCCAGGGATTGATACGAGTTGAAGATATGTATAATAGCTTTCATTCTAACCACCTGCGGTCAAGAACTTTGCCGTAGGGGATGGGAGTAAAGCGACTGCTGCCACCACCCGTAATGGACCAAAATGAGAAACTGAGTATGTTGTTGTCAGCTTCTGGTGCACTTTCCCACCTGGGCATTTTCATGAATAATAGGGTCTGGGACAAGCTTTCAATCCACTAGGTGTGGGAAAAAACTTTGCCGTAGGGAACTGTACAGAAAGACTGAAAAATGAGCCCATACCCATAACTGTATAGGTATCTCAGACTTTGGATGGTCAGTGAAGTCTTCAGGTGCACTTTCCCACCCAGGGATTGATACGAGTTGAAGATATGTATAATAGCTTTCATTCTAACCACCTGCGGTCAAGAACTTTGCCGTAGGGGGATGGGAGTAAAGCGACTGCTGCACCACCCGTAATGGACCAAAATGAGAAACTGAGTATGTTGTTGTCAGCTTCTGGTGCACTTTCCCACCTGGGCATTTTCATGAATAATAGGGTCTGGGACAAGCTTTCAATCCCACTAGGTGTGGGAAAAAACTTTGCCGTAGGGAACTGTACAGAAAGACTGAAAAATGAGCCCATACCCATAACTGTATAGGTATCTCAGACTTTGGATGGTCAGTGAAGTCTTCAGGTGCACTTTCCCACCCAGGGATTGATACGAGTTGAAGATATGTATAATAGCTTTCATTCTAACCACCTGCGGTCAAGAACTTTGCCGTAGGGGGATGGGAGTAAAGCGACTGCTGCCACCACCCGTAATGGACCAAAATGAGAAACTGAGTATGTTGTTGTCAGCTTCTGGTGCACTTTCCCACCTGGGCATTTTCATGAATAATAGGGTCTGGGACAAGCTTTCAATCCCACTAGGTGTGGGAAAAAACTTTGCCGTAGGGAACTGTACAGAAAGACTGAAAATGAGCCCATACCCATAACTGTATAGGTATCTCAGACTTTGGATGGTCAGTGAAGTCTTCAGGTGCACTTTCCCACCCAGGGATTGATACGAGTTGAAGATATGTATAATAGCTTTCATTCTAACCACCTGCGGTCAAGAACTTTGCCGTAGGGGGATGGGAGTAAAGCGACTGCTGCCACCACCCGTAATGGACCAAAATGAGAAACTGAGTATGTTGTTGTCAGCTTCTGGTGCACTTTCCCACCTGGGCATTTTCATGAATAATAGGGTCTGGGACAAGCTTTCAATCCCACTAGGTGTGGGAAAAAACTTTGCCGTAGGGAACTGTACAGAAAGACTGAAAAATGAGCCCATACCCATAACTGTATAGGTATCTCAGACTTTGGATGGTCAGTGAAGTCTTCAGGTGCACTTTCCCACCCAGGGATTGATACGAGTTGAAGATATGTATAATAGCTTTCATTCTAACCACCTGCGGTCAAGAACTTTGCCGTAGGGGGATGGGAGTAAAGCGACTGCTGCACCACCCGTAATGGACCAAAATGAGAAACTGAGTATGTTGTTGTCAGCTTCTGGTGCACTTTCCCACCTGGGCATTTTCATGAATAATAGGGTCTGGGACAAGCTTTCAATCCCACTAGGTGTGGGAAAAAACTTTGCCGTAGGGAACTGTACAGAAAGACTGAAAAAATGAGCCCATACCCATAACTGTATAGGTATCTCAGACTTTGGATGGTCAGTGAAGTCTTCAGGTGCACTTTCCCACCCAGGGATTGATACGAGTTGAAGATATGTATAATAGCTTTCATTCTAACCACCTGCGGTCAAGAACTTTGCCGTAGGGGGATGGGAGTAAAGCGACTGCTGCCACCACCCGTAATGGACCAAAATGAGAAACTGAGTATGTTGTTGTCAGCTTCTGGTGCACTTTCCCACCTGGGCATTTTCATGAATAATAGGGTCTGGGACAAGCTTTCAATCCCACTAGGTGTGGGGAAAAAACTTTGCCGTAGGGAACTGTACAGAAAGACTGAAAATGAGCCCATACCCATAACTGTATAGGTATCTCAGACTTTGGATGGTCAGTGAAGTCTTCAGGTGCACTTTCCCACCCAGGATTGATACGAGTTGAAGATATGTATAATAGCTTTCATTCTAACCACCTGCGGTCAAGAACTTTGCCGTAGGGGGGATGGGAGTAAAGCGACTGCTGCCACCACCCGTAATGGACCAAAATGAGAAACTGAGTATGTTGTTGTCAGCTTCTGGTGCACTTTTCCCACCTGGGCATTTTCATGAATAATAGGGTCTGGGACAAGCTTTCAATCCCACTAGGTGTGGAAAAAACTTTGCCGTAGGGAACTGTACAGAAAGACTGAAAAATGAGCCCATACCCATAGACTGTATAGGTATCTCAGACTTTGGATGGTCAGTGAAGTCTTCAGGTGCACTTTCCCACCCAGGATTGATACGAGTTGAAGATATGTATAATAGCTTTCATTCTAACCACCTGCGGTCAAGAACTTTGCCGTAGGGGGATGGGAGTAAAGCGACTGCTGCCACCACCCGTAATGGACCAAAATGAGAAACTGAGTATGTTGTTGTCAGCTTCTGGTGCACTTTCCCACCTGGCATTTTCATGAATAATAGGGTCTGGGACAAGCTTTCAATCCCACTAGGTGTGGGAAAAAACTTTGCCGTAGGGAACTGTACAGAAAGACTGAAAAATGAGCCCATACCCATAACTGTATAGGTATCTCAGACTTTGGATGGTCAGTGAAGTCTTCAGGTGCACTTTCCCACCCAGGGATTGATACGAGTTGAAGATATGTATAATAGCTTTCATTCTAACCACCTGCGGTCAAGAACTTTGCCGTAGGGGGATGGGAGTAAAGCGACTGCTGCCACCACCCGTAATGGACCAAAATGAGAAACTGAGTATGTTGTTGTCAGCTTCTGGTGCACTTTCCCACCTGGGCATTTTCATGAATAATAGGGTCTGGGACAAGCTTTCAATCCCACTAGGTGTGGGAAAAAACTTTGCCGTAGGGAACTGTACAGAAAGACTGAAAAATGAGCCCATACCCATAACTGTATAGGTATCTCAGACTTTGGATGGTCAGTGAAGTCTTCAGGTGCACTTTCCCACCCAGGGATTGATACGAGTTGAAGATATGTATAATAGCTTTCATTCTAACCACCTGCGGTCAAGAACTTTGCCGTAGGGGGATGGGAGTAAAGCGACTGCTGCCACCACCCGTAATGGACCAAAATGAGAAACTGAGTATGTTGTTGTCAGCTTCTGGTGCACTTTCCCACCTGGGCATTTTCATGAATAATAGGGTCTGGGACAAGCTTTCAATCCCACTAGGTGTGGGAAAAAACTTTGCCGTAGGGAACTGTACAGAAAGACTGAAAAATGAGCCCATACCCATAACTGTATAGGTATCTCAGACTTTGGATGGTCAGTGAAGTCTTCAGGTGCACTTTCCCACCCAGGGATTGATACGAGTTGAAGATATGTATAATAGCTTTCATTCTAACCACCTGCGGTCAAGAACTTTGCCGTAGGGGGATGGGAGTAAAGCGACTGCTGCCACCACCCGTAATGGACCAAAATGAGAAACTGAGTATGTTGTTGTCAGCTTCTGGTGCACTTTCCCACCTGGGCATTTTCATGAATAATAGGGTCTGGGACAAGCTTTCAATCCCACTAGGTGTGGGAAAAAACTTTGCCGTAGGGAACTGTACAGAAAGACTGAAAAATGAGCCCATACCCATAACTGTATAGGTATCTCAGACTTTGGATGGTCAGTGAAGTCTTCAGGTGCACTTTCCCACCCAGGGATTGATACGAGTTGAAGATATGTATAATAGCTTTCATTCTAACCACCTGCGGTCAAGAACTTTGCCGTAGGGGGATGGGAGTAAAGCGACTGCTGCCACCACCCGTAATGGACCAAAATGAGAAACTGAGTATGTTGTTGTCAGCTTCTGGTGCACTTTCCCACCTGGGCATTTTCATGAATAATAGGGTCTGGGACAAGCTTTCAATCCCACTAGGTGTGGGAAAAAACTTTGCCGTAGGGAACTGTACAGAAAGACTGAAAAATGAGCCCATACCCATAACTGTATAGGTATCTCAGACTTTGGATGGTCAGTGAAGTCTTCAGGTGCACTTTCCCACCCAGGGATTGATACGAGTTGAAGATATGTATAATAGCTTTCATTCTAACCACCTGCGGTCAAGAACTTTGCCGTAGGGGGATGGGAGTAAAGCGACTGCTGCCACCACCCGTAATGGACCAAAATGAGAAACTGAGTATGTTGTTGTCAGCTTCTGGTGCACTTTCCCACCTGGGCATTTTCATGAATAATAGGGTCTGGGACAAGCTTTCAATCCCACTAGGTGTGGGAAAAAACTTTGCCGTAGGGAACTGTACAGAAAGACTGAAAAATGAGCCCATACCCATAACTGTATAGGTATCTCAGACTTTGGATGGTCAGTGAAGTCTTCAGGTGCACTTTCCCACCCAGGGATTGATACGAGTTGAAGATATGTATAATAGCTTTCATTCTAACCACCTGCGGTCAAGAACTTTGCCGTAGGGGGATGGGAGTAAAGCGACTGCTGCCACCACCCGTAATGGACCAAAATGAGAAACTGAGTATGTTGTTGTCAGCTTCTGGTGCACTTTCCCACCTGGGCATTTTCATGAATAATAGGGTCTGGGACAAGCTTTCAATCCCACTAGGTGTGGGAAAAAACTTTGCCGTAGGGAACTGTACAGAAAGACTGAAAAATGAGCCCATACCCATAACTGTATAGGTATCTCAGACTTTGGATGGTCAGTGAAGTCTTCAGGTGCACTTTCCCACCCAGGGATTGATACGAGTTGAAGATATGTATAATAGCTTTCATTCTAACCACCTGCGGTCAAGAACTTTGCCGTAGGGGGATGGGAGTAAAGCGACTGCTGCCACCACCCGTAATGGACCAAAATGAGAAACTGAGTATGTTGTTGTCAGCTTCTGGTGCACTTTCCCACCTGGGCATTTTCATGAATAATAGGGTCTGGGACAAGCTTTCAATCCCACTAGGTGTGGGAAAAAACTTTGCCGTAGGGAACTGTACAGAAAGACTGAAAAATGAGCCCATACCCATAACTGTATAGGTATCTCAGACTTTGGATGGTCAGTGAAGTCTTCAGGTGCACTTTCCCACCCAGGGATTGATACGAGTTGAAGATATGTATAATAGCTTTCATTCTAACCACCTGCGGTCAAGAACTTTGCCGTAGGGGGATGGGAGTAAAGCGACTGCTGCCACCACCCGTAATGGACCAAAATGAGAAACTGAGTATGTTGTTGTCAGCTTCTGGTGCACTTTCCCACCTGGGCATTTTCATGAATAATAGGGTCTGGGACAAGCTTTCAATCCCACTAGGTGTGGGAAAAAACTTTGCCGTAGGGAACTGTACAGAAAGACTGAAAAATGAGCCCATACCCATAACTGTATAGGTATCTCAGACTTTGGATGGTCAGTGAAGTCTTCAGGTGCACTTTCCCACCCAGGGATTGATACGAGTTGAAGATATGTATAATAGCTTTCATTCTAACCACCTGCGGTCAAGAACTTTGCCGTAGGGGGATGGGAGTAAAGCGACTGCTGCCACCACCCGTAATGGACCAAAATGAGAAACTGAGTATGTTGTTGTCAGCTTCTGGTGCACTTTCCCACCTGGGCATTTTCATGAATAATAGGGTCTGGGACAAGCTTTCAATCCCACTAGGTGTGGGAAAAAACTTTGCCGTAGGGAACTGTACAGAAAGACTGAAAAATGAGCCCATACCCATAACTGTATAGGTATCTCAGACTTTGGATGGTCAGTGAAGTCTTCAGGTGCACTTTCCCACCCAGGGATTGATACGAGTTGAAGATATGTATAATAGCTTTCATTCTAACCACCTGCGGTCAAGAACTTTGCCGTAGGGGGATGGGAGTAAAGCGACTGCTGCCACCACCCGTAATGGACCAAAATGAGAAACTGAGTATGTTGTTGTCAGCTTCTGGTGCACTTTCCCACCTGGGCATTTTCATGAATAATAGGGTCTGGGACAAGCTTTCAATCCCACTAGGTGTGGGAAAAAACTTTGCCGTAGGGAACTGTACAGAAAGACTGAAAAATGAGCCCATACCCATAACTGTATAGGTATCTCAGACTTTGGATGGTCAGTGAAGTCTTCAGGTGCACTTTCCCACCCAGGGATTGATACGAGTTGAAGATATGTATAATAGCTTTCATTCTAACCACCTGCGGTCAAGAACTTTGCCGTAGGGGGATGGGAGTAAAGCGACTGCTGCCACCACCCGTAATGGACCAAAATGAGAAACTGAGTATGTTGTTGTCAGCTTCTGGTGCACTTTCCCACCTGGGCATTTTCATGAATAATAGGGTCTGGGACAAGCTTTCAATCCCACTAGGTGTGGGAAAAAACTTTGCCGTAGGGAACTGTACAGAAAGACTGAAAAATGAGCCCATACCCATAACTGTATAGGTATCTCAGACTTTGGATGGTCAGTGAAGTCTTCAGGTGCACTTTCCCACCCAGGGATTGATACGAGTTGAAGATATGTATAATAGCTTTCATTCTAACCACCTGCGGTCAAGAACTTTGCCGTAGGGGGATGGGAGTAAAGCGACTGCTGCCACCACCCGTAATGGACCAAAATGAGAAACTGAGTATGTTGTTGTCAGCTTCTGGTGCACTTTCCCACCTGGGCATTTTCATGAATAATAGGGTCTGGGACAAGCTTTCAATCCCACTAGGTGTGGGAAAAAACTTTGCCGTAGGGAACTGTACAGAAAGACTGAAAAATGAGCCCATACCCATAACTGTATAGGTATCTCAGACTTTGGATGGTCAGTGAAGTCTTCAGGTGCACTTTCCCACCCAGGGATTGATACGAGTTGAAGATATGTATAATAGCTTTCATTCTAACCACCTGCGGTCAAGAACTTTGCCGTAGGGGGATGGGAGTAAAGCGACTGCTGCCACCACCCGTAATGGACCAAAATGAGAAACTGAGTATGTTGTTGTCAGCTTCTGGTGCACTTTCCCACCTGGGCATTTTCATGAATAATAGGGTCTGGGACAAGCTTTCAATCCCACTAGGTGTGGGAAAAAACTTTGCCGTAGGGAACTGTACAGAAAGACTGAAAAATGAGCCCATACCCATAACTGTATAGGTATCTCAGACTTTGGATGGTCAGTGAAGTCTTCAGGTGCACTTTCCCACCCAGGGATTGATACGAGTTGAAGATATGTATAATAGCTTTCATTCTAACCACCTGCGGTCAAGAACTTTGCCGTAGGGGGATGGGAGTAAAGCGACTGCTGCCACCACCCGTAATGGACCAAAATGAGAAACTGAGTATGTTGTTGTCAGCTTCTGGTGCACTTTCCCACCTGGGCATTTTCATGAATAATAGGGTCTGGGACAAGCTTTCAATCCCACTAGGTGTGGGAAAAAACTTTGCCGTAGGGAACTGTACAGAAAGACTGAAAAATGAGCCCATACCCATAACTGTATAGGTATCTCAGACTTTGGATGGTCAGTGAAGTCTTCAGGTGCACTTTCCCACCCAGGGATTGATACGAGTTGAAGATATGTATAATAGCTTTCATTCTAACCACCTGCGGTCAAGAACTTTGCCGTAGGGGGATGGGAGTAAAGCGACTGCTGCCACCACCCGTAATGGACCAAAATGAGAAACTGAGTATGTTGTTGTCAGCTTCTGGTGCACTTTCCCACCTGGGCATTTTCATGAATAATAGGGTCTGGGACAAGCTTTCAATCCCACTAGGTGTGGGAAAAAACTTTGCCGTAGGGAACTGTACAGAAAGACTGAAAAATGAGCCCATACCCATAACTGTATAGGTATCTCAGACTTTGGATGGTCAGTGAAGTCTTCAGGTGCACTTTCCCACCCAGGGATTGATACGAGTTGAAGATATGTATAATAGCTTTCATTCTAACCACCTGCGGTCAAGAACTTTGCCGTAGGGGGATGGGAGTAAAGCGACTGCTGCCACCACCCGTAATGGACCAAAATGAGAAACTGAGTATGTTGTTGTCAGCTTCTGGTGCACTTTCCCACCTGGGCATTTTCATGAATAATAGGGTCTGGGACAAGCTTTCAATCCCACTAGGTGTGGGAAAAAACTTTGCCGTAGGGAACTGTACAGAAAGACTGAAAAATGAGCCCATACCCATAACTGTATAGGTATCTCAGACTTTGGATGGTCAGTGAAGTCTTCAGGTGCACTTTCCCACCCAGGGATTGATACGAGTTGAAGATATGTATAATAGCTTTCATTCTAACCACCTGCGGTCAAGAACTTTGCCGTAGGGGGATGGGAGTAAAGCGACTGCTGCCACCACCCGTAATGGACCAAAATGAGAAACTGAGTATGTTGTTGTCAGCTTCTGGTGCACTTTCCCACCTGGGCATTTTCATGAATAATAGGGTCTGGGACAAGCTTTCAATCCCACTAGGTGTGGGAAAAAACTTTGCCGTAGGGAACTGTACAGAAAGACTGAAAAATGAGCCCATACCCATAACTGTATAGGTATCTCAGACTTTGGATGGTCAGTGAAGTCTTCAGGTGCACTTTCCCACCCAGGGATTGATACGAGTTGAAGATATGTATAATAGCTTTCATTCTAACCACCTGCGGTCAAGAACTTTGCCGTAGGGGGATGGGAGTAAAGCGACTGCTGCCACCACCCGTAATGGACCAAAATGAGAAACTGAGTATGTTGTTGTCAGCTTCTGGTGCACTTTCCCACCTGGGCATTTTCATGAATAATAGGGTCTGGGACAAGCTTTCAATCCCACTAGGTGTGGGAAAAAACTTTGCCGTAGGGAACTGTACAGAAAGACTGAAAAATGAGCCCATACCCATAACTGTATAGGTATCTCAGACTTTGGATGGTCAGTGAAGTCTTCAGGTGCACTTTCCCACCCAGGGATTGATACGAGTTGAAGATATGTATAATAGCTTTCATTCTAACCACCTGCGGTCAAGAACTTTGCCGTAGGGGGATGGGAGTAAAGCGACTGCTGCCACCACCCGTAATGGACCAAAATGAGAAACTGAGTATGTTGTTGTCAGCTTCTGGTGCACTTTCCCACCTGGGCATTTTCATGAATAATAGGGTCTGGGACAAGCTTTCAATCCCACTAGGTGTGGGAAAAAACTTTGCCGTAGGGAACTGTACAGAAAGACTGAAAAATGAGCCCATACCCATAACTGTATAGGTATCTCAGACTTTGGATGGTCAGTGAAGTCTTCAGGTGCACTTTCCCACCCAGGGATTGATACGAGTTGAAGATATGTATAATAGCTTTCATTCTAACCACCTGCGGTCAAGAACTTTGCCGTAGGGGGATGGGAGTAAAGCGACTGCTGCCACCACCCGTAATGGACCAAAATGAGAAACTGAGTATGTTGTTGTCAGCTTCTGGTGCACTTTCCCACCTGGGCATTTTCATGAATAATAGGGTCTGGGACAAGCTTTCAATCCCACTAGGTGTGGGAAAAAACTTTGCCGTAGGGAACTGTACAGAAAGACTGAAAAATGAGCCCATACCCATAACTGTATAGGTATCTCAGACTTTGGATGGTCAGTGAAGTCTTCAGGTGCACTTTCCCACCCAGGGATTGATACGAGTTGAAGATATGTATAATAGCTTTCATTCTAACCACCTGCGGTCAAGAACTTTGCCGTAGGGGGATGGGAGTAAAGCGACTGCTGCCACCACCCGTAATGGACCAAAATGAGAAACTGAGTATGTTGTTGTCAGCTTCTGGTGCACTTTCCCACCTGGGCATTTTCATGAATAATAGGGTCTGGGACAAGCTTTCAATCCCACTAGGTGTGGGAAAAAACTTTGCCGTAGGGAACTGTACAGAAAGACTGAAAAATGAGCCCATACCCATAACTGTATAGGTATCTCAGACTTTGGATGGTCAGTGAAGTCTTCAGGTGCACTTTCCCACCCAGGGATTGATACGAGTTGAAGATATGTATAATAGCTTTCATTCTAACCACCTGCGGTCAAGAACTTTGCCGTAGGGGGATGGGAGTAAAGCGACTGCTGCCACCACCCGTAATGGACCAAAATGAGAAACTGAGTATGTTGTTGTCAGCTTCTGGTGCACTTTCCCACCTGGGCATTTTCATGAATAATAGGGTCTGGGACAAGCTTTCAATCCCACTAGGTGTGGGAAAAAACTTTGCCGTAGGGAACTGTACAGAAAGACTGAAAAATGAGCCCATACCCATAACTGTATAGGTATCTCAGACTTTGGATGGTCAGTGAAGTCTTCAGGTGCACTTTCCCACCCAGGGATTGATACGAGTTGAAGATATGTATAATAGCTTTCATTCTAACCACCTGCGGTCAAGAACTTTGCCGTAGGGGGATGGGAGTAAAGCGACTGCTGCCACCACCCGTAATGGACCAAAATGAGAAACTGAGTATGTTGTTGTCAGCTTCTGGTGCACTTTCCCACCTGGGCATTTTCATGAATAATAGGGTCTGGGACAAGCTTTCAATCCCACTAGGTGTGGGAAAAAACTTTGCCGTAGGGAACTGTACAGAAAGACTGAAAAATGAGCCCATACCCATAACTGTATAGGTATCTCAGACTTTGGATGGTCAGTGAAGTCTTCAGGTGCACTTTCCCACCCAGGGATTGATACGAGTTGAAGATATGTATAATAGCTTTCATTCTAACCACCTGCGGTCAAGAACTTTGCCGTAGGGGGATGGGAGTAAAGCGACTGCTGCCACCACCCGTAATGGACCAAAATGAGAAACTGAGTATGTTGTTGTCAGCTTCTGGTGCACTTTCCCACCTGGGCATTTTCATGAATAATAGGGTCTGGGACAAGCTTTCAATCCCACTAGGTGTGGGAAAAAACTTTGCCGTAGGGAACTGTACAGAAAGACTGAAAAATGAGCCCATACCCATAACTGTATAGGTATCTCAGACTTTGGATGGTCAGTGAAGTCTTCAGGTGCACTTTCCCACCCAGGGATTGATACGAGTTGAAGATATGTATAATAGCTTTCATTCTAACCACCTGCGGTCAAGAACTTTGCCGTAGGGGGATGGGAGTAAAGCGACTGCTGCCACCACCCGTAATGGACCAAAATGAGAAACTGAGTATGTTGTTGTCAGCTTCTGGTGCACTTTCCCACCTGGGCATTTTCATGAATAATAGGGTCTGGGACAAGCTTTCAATCCCACTAGGTGTGGGAAAAAACTTTGCCGTAGGGAACTGTACAGAAAGACTGAAAAATGAGCCCATACCCATAACTGTATAGGTATCTCAGACTTTGGATGGTCAGTGAAGTCTTCAGGTGCACTTTCCCACCCAGGGATTGATACGAGTTGAAGATATGTGTAATAGCTTTCATTCTAACCACCTGCGGTCAAGAACTTTGCCGTAGGGGGATGGGAGTAAAGCGACTGCTGCCACCACCCGTAATGGACCAAAATGAGAAACTGAGTATGTTGTTGTCAGCTTCTGGTGCACTTTCCCACCTGGGCATTTTCATGAATAATAGGGTCTGGGACAAGCTTTCAATCCCACTAGGTGTGGGAAAAAACTTTGCCGTAGGGAACTGTACAGAAAGACTGAAAAATGAGCCCATACCCATAACTGTATAGGTATCTCAGACTTTGGATGGTCAGTGAAGTCTTCAGGTGCACTTTCCCACCCAGGGATTGATACGAGTTGAAGATATGTATAATAGCTTTCATTCTAACCACCTGCGGTCAAGAACTTTGCCGTAGGGGGATGGGAGTAAAGCGACTGCTGCCACCACCCGTAATGGACCAAAATGAGAAACTGAGTATGTTGTTGTCAGCTTCTGGTGCACTTTCCCACCTGGGCATTTTCATGAATAATAGGGTCTGGGACAAGCTTTCAATCCCACTAGGTGTGGGAAAAAACTTTGCCGTAGGGAACTGTACAGAAAGACTGAAAAATGAGCCCATACCCATAACTGTATAGGTATCTCAGACTTTGGATGGTCAGTGAAGTCTTCAGGTGCACTTTCCCACCCAGGGATTGATACGAGTTGAAGATATGTATAATAGCTTTCATTCTAACCACCTGCGGTCAAGAACTTTGCCGTAGGGGGATGGGAGTAAAGCGACTGCTGCCACCACCCGTAATGGACCAAAATGAGAAACTGAGTATGTTGTTGTCAGCTTCTGGTGCACTTTCCCACCTGGGCATTTTCATGAATAATAGGGTCTGGGACAAGCTTTCAATCCCACTAGGTGTGGGAAAAAACTTTGCCGTAGGGAACTGTACAGAAAGACTGAAAAATGAGCCCATACCCATAACTGTATAGGTATCTCAGACTTTGGATGGTCAGTGAAGTCTTCAGGTGCACTTTCCCACCCAGGGATTGATACGAGTTGAAGATATGTATAATAGCTTTCATTCTAACCACCTGCGGTCAAGAACTTTGCCGTAGGGGGATGGGAGTAAAGCGACTGCTGCCACCACCCGTAATGGACCAAAATGAGAAACTGAGTATGTTGTTGTCAGCTTCTGGTGCACTTTCCCACCTGGGCATTTTCATGAATAATAGGGTCTGGGACAAGCTTTCAATCCCACTAGGTGTGGGAAAAAACTTTGCCGTAGGGAACTGTACAGAAAGACTGAAAAATGAGCCCATACCCATAACTGTATAGGTATCTCAGACTTTGGATGGTCAGTGAAGTCTTCAGGTGCACTTTCCCACCCAGGGATTGATACGAGTTGAAGATATGTATAATAGCTTTCATTCTAACCACCTGCGGTCAAGAACTTTGCCGTAGGGGGATGGGAGTAAAGCGACTGCTGCCACCACCCGTAATGGACCAAAATGAGAAACTGAGTATGTTGTTGTCAGCTTCTGGTGCACTTTCCCACCTGGGCATTTTCATGAATAATAGGGTCTGGGACAAGCTTTCAATCCCACTAGGTGTGGGAAAAAACTTTGCCGTAGGGAACTGTACAGAAAGACTGAAAAATGAGCCCATACCCATAACTGTATAGGTATCTCAGACTTTGGATGGTCAGTGAAGTCTTCAGGTGCACTTTCCCACCCAGGGATTGATACGAGTTGAAGATATGTATAATAGCTTTCATTCTAACCACCTGCGGTCAAGAACTTTGCCGTAGGGGGATGGGAGTAAAGCGACTGCTGCCACCACCCGTAATGGACCAAAATGAGAAACTGAGTATGTTGTTGTCAGCTTCTGGTGCACTTTCCCACCTGGGCATTTTCATGAATAATAGGGTCTGGGACAAGCTTTCAATCCCACTAGGTGTGGGAAAAAACTTTGCCGTAGGGAACTGTACAGAAAGACTGAAAAATGAGCCCATACCCATAACTGTATAGGTATCTCAGACTTTGGATGGTCAGTGAAGTCTTCAGGTGCACTTTCCCACCCAGGGATTGATACGAGTTGAAGATATGTATAATAGCTTTCATTCTAACCACCTGCGGTCAAGAACTTTGCCGTAGGGGGATGGGAGTAAAGCGACTGCTGCCACCACCCGTAATGGACCAAAATGAGAAACTGAGTATGTTGTTGTCAGCTTCTGGTGCACTTTCCCACCTGGGCATTTTCATGAATAATAGGGTCTGGGACAAGCTTTCAATCCCACTAGGTGTGGGAAAAAACTTTGCCGTAGGGAACTGTACAGAAAGACTGAAAAATGAGCCCATACCCATAACTGTATAGGTATCTCAGACTTTGGATGGTCAGTGAAGTCTTCAGGTGCACTTTCCCACCCAGGGATTGATACGAGTTGAAGATATGTATAATAGCTTTCATTCTAACCACCTGCGGTCAAGAACTTTGCCGTAGGGGGATGGGAGTAAAGCGACTGCTGCCACCACCCGTAATGGACCAAAATGAGAAACTGAGTATGTTGTTGTCAGCTTCTGGTGCACTTTCCCACCTGGGCATTTTCATGAATAATAGGGTCTGGGACAAGCTTTCAATCCCACTAGGTGTGGGAAAAAACTTTGCCGTAGGGAACTGTACAGAAAGACTGAAAAATGAGCCCATACCCATAACTGTATAGGTATCTCAGACTTTGGATGGTCAGTGAAGTCTTCAGGTGCACTTTCCCACCCAGGGATTGATACGAGTTGAAGATATGTATAATAGCTTTCATTCTAACCACCTGCGGTCAAGAACTTTGCCGTAGGGGGATGGGAGTAAAGCGACTGCTGCCACCACCCGTAATGGACCAAAATGAGAAACTGAGTATGTTGTTGTCAGCTTCTGGTGCACTTTCCCACCTGGGCATTTTCATGAATAATAGGGTCTGGGACAAGCTTTCAATCCCACTAGGTGTGGGAAAAAACTTTGCCGTAGGGAACTGTACAGAAAGACTGAAAAATGAGCCCATACCCATAACTGTATAGGTATCTCAGACTTTGGATGGTCAGTGAAGTCTTCAGGTGCACTTTCCCACCCAGGGATTGATACGAGTTGAAGATATGTATAATAGCTTTCATTCTAACCACCTGCGGTCAAGAACTTTGCCGTAGGGGGATGGGAGTAAAGCGACTGCTGCCACCACCCGTAATGGACCAAAATGAGAAACTGAGTATGTTGTTGTCAGCTTCTGGTGCACTTTCCCACCTGGGCATTTTCATGAATAATAGGGTCTGGGACAAGCTTTCAATCCCACTAGGTGTGGGAAAAAACTTTGCCGTAGGGAACTGTACAGAAAGACTGAAAAATGAGCCCATACCCATAACTGTATAGGTATCTCAGACTTTGGATGGTCAGTGAAGTCTTCAGGTGCACTTTCCCACCCAGGGATTGATACGAGTTGAAGATATGTATAATAGCTTTCATTCTAACCACCTGCGGTCAAGAACTTTGCCGTAGGGGGATGGGAGTAAAGCGACTGCTGCCACCACCCGTAATGGACCAAAATGAGAAACTGAGTATGTTGTTGTCAGCTTCTGGTGCACTTTCCCACCTGGGCATTTTCATGAATAATAGGGTCTGGGACAAGCTTTCAATCCCACTAGGTGTGGGAAAAAACTTTGCCGTAGGGAACTGTACAGAAAGACTGAAAAATGAGCCCATACCCATAACTGTATAGGTATCTCAGACTTTGGATGGTCAGTGAAGTCTTCAGGTGCACTTTCCCACCCAGGGATTGATACGAGTTGAAGATATGTATAATAGCTTTCATTCTAACCACCTGCGGTCAAGAACTTTGCCGTAGGGGGATGGGAGTAAAGCGACTGCTGCCACCACCCGTAATGGACCAAAATGAGAAACTGAGTATGTTGTTGTCAGCTTCTGGTGCACTTTCCCACCTGGGCATTTTCATGAATAATAGGGTCTGGGACAAGCTTTCAATCCCACTAGGTGTGGGAAAAAACTTTGCCGTAGGGAACTGTACAGAAAGACTGAAAAATGAGCCCATACCCATAACTGTATAGGTATCTCAGACTTTGGATGGTCAGTGAAGTCTTCAGGTGCACTTTCCCACCCAGGGATTGATACGAGTTGAAGATATGTATAATAGCTTTCATTCTAACCACCTGCGGTCAAGAACTTTGCCGTAGGGGGATGGGAGTAAAGCGACTGCTGCCACCACCCGTAATGGACCAAAATGAGAAACTGAGTATGTTGTTGTCAGCTTCTGGTGCACTTTCCCACCTGGGCATTTTCATGAATAATAGGGTCTGGGACAAGCTTTCAATCCCACTAGGTGTGGGAAAAAACTTTGCCGTAGGGAACTGTACAGAAAGACTGAAAAATGAGCCCATACCCATAACTGTATAGGTATCTCAGACTTTGGATGGTCAGTGAAGTCTTCAGGTGCACTTTCCCACCCAGGGATTGATACGAGTTGAAGATATGTATAATAGCTTTCATTCTAACCACCTGCGGTCAAGAACTTTGCCGTAGGGGGATGGGAGTAAAGCGACTGCTGCCACCACCCGTAATGGACCAAAATGAGAAACTGAGTATGTTGTTGTCAGCTTCTGGTGCACTTTCCCACCTGGGCATTTTCATGAATAATAGGGTCTGGGACAAGCTTTCAATCCCACTAGGTGTGGGAAAAAACTTTGCCGTAGGGAACTGTACAGAAAGACTGAAAAATGAGCCCATACCCATAACTGTATAGGTATCTCAGACTTTGGATGGTCAGTGAAGTCTTCAGGTGCACTTTCCCACCCAGGGATTGATACGAGTTGAAGATATGTATAATAGCTTTCATTCTAACCACCTGCGGTCAAGAACTTTGCCGTAGGGGGATGGGAGTAAAGCGACTGCTGCCACCACCCGTAATGGACCAAAATGAGAAACTGAGTATGTTGTTGTCAGCTTCTGGTGCACTTTCCCACCTGGGCATTTTCATGAATAATAGGGTCTGGGACAAGCTTTCAATCCCACTAGGTGTGGGAAAAAACTTTGCCGTAGGGAACTGTACAGAAAGACTGAAAAATGAGCCCATACCCATAACTGTATAGGTATCTCAGACTTTGGATGGTCAGTGAAGTCTTCAGGTGCACTTTCCCACCCAGGGATTGATACGAGTTGAAGATATGTATAATAGCTTTCATTCTAACCACCTGCGGTCAAGAACTTTGCCGTAGGGGGATGGGAGTAAAGCGACTGCTGCCACCACCCGTAATGGACCAAAATGAGAAACTGAGTATGTTGTTGTCAGCTTCTGGTGCACTTTCCCACCTGGGCATTTTCATGAATAATAGGGTCTGGGACAAGCTTTCAATCCCACTAGGTGTGGGAAAAAACTTTGCCGTAGGGAACTGTACAGAAAGACTGAAAAATGAGCCCATACCCATAACTGTATAGGTATCTCAGACTTTGGATGGTCAGTGAAGTCTTCAGGTGCACTTTCCCACCCAGGGATTGATACGAGTTGAAGATATGTATAATAGCTTTCATTCTAACCACCTGCGGTCAAGAACTTTGCCGTAGGGGGATGGGAGTAAAGCGACTGCTGCCACCACCCGTAATGGACCAAAATGAGAAACTGAGTATGTTGTTGTCAGCTTCTGGTGCACTTTCCCACCTGGGCATTTTCATGAATAATAGGGTCTGGGACAAGCTTTCAATCCCACTAGGTGTGGGAAAAAACTTTGCCGTAGGGAACTGTACAGAAAGACTGAAAAATGAGCCCATACCCATAACTGTATAGGTATCTCAGACTTTGGATGGTCAGTGAAGTCTTCAGGTGCACTTTCCCACCCAGGGATTGATACGAGTTGAAGATATGTATAATAGCTTTCATTCTAACCACCTGCGGTCAAGAACTTTGCCGTAGGGGGATGGGAGTAAAGCGACTGCTGCCACCACCCGTAATGGACCAAAATGAGAAACTGAGTATGTTGTTGTCAGCTTCTGGTGCACTTTCCCACCTGGGCATTTTCATGAATAATAGGGTCTGGGACAAGCTTTCAATCCCACTAGGTGTGGGAAAAAACTTTGCCGTAGGGAACTGTACAGAAAGACTGAAAAATGAGCCCATACCCATAACTGTATAGGTATCTCAGACTTTGGATGGTCAGTGAAGTCTTCAGGTGCACTTTCCCACCCAGGGATTGATACGAGTTGAAGATATGTATAATAGCTTTCATTCTAACCACCTGCGGTCAAGAACTTTGCCGTAGGGGGATGGGAGTAAAGCGACTGCTGCCACCACCCGTAATGGACCAAAATGAGAAACTGAGTATGTTGTTGTCAGCTTCTGGTGCACTTTCCCACCTGGGCATTTTCATGAATAATAGGGTCTGGGACAAGCTTTCAATCCCACTAGGTGTGGGAAAAAACTTTGCCGTAGGGAACTGTACAGAAAGACTGAAAAATGAGCCCATACCCATAACTGTATAGGTATCTCAGACTTTGGATGGTCAGTGAAGTCTTCAGGTGCACTTTCCCACCCAGGGATTGATACGAGTTGAAGATATGTATAATAGCTTTCATTCTAACCACCTGCGGTCAAGAACTTTGCCGTAGGGGGATGGGAGTAAAGCGACTGCTGCCACCACCCGTAATGGACCAAAATGAGAAACTGAGTATGTTGTTGTCAGCTTCTGGTGCACTTTCCCACCTGGGCATTTTCATGAATAATAGGGTCTGGGACAAGCTTTCAATCCCACTAGGTGTGGGAAAAAACTTTGCCGTAGGGAACTGTACAGAAAGACTGAAAAATGAGCCCATACCCATAACTGTATAGGTATCTCAGACTTTGGATGGTCAGTGAAGTCTTCAGGTGCACTTTCCCACCCAGGGATTGATACGAGTTGAAGATATGTATAATAGCTTTCATTCTAACCACCTGCGGTCAAGAACTTTGCCGTAGGGGGATGGGAGTAAAGCGACTGCTGCCACCACCCGTAATGGACCAAAATGAGAAACTGAGTATGTTGTTGTCAGCTTCTGGTGCACTTTCCCACCTGGGCATTTTCATGAATAATAGGGTCTGGGACAAGCTTTCAATCCCACTAGGTGTGGGAAAAAACTTTGCCGTAGGGAACTGTACAGAAAGACTGAAAAATGAGCCCATACCCATAACTGTATAGGTATCTCAGACTTTGGATGGTCAGTGAAGTCTTCAGGTGCACTTTCCCACCCAGGGATTGATACGAGTTGAAGATATGTATAATAGCTTTCATTCTAACCACCTGCGGTCAAGAACTTTGCCGTAGGGGGATGGGAGTAAAGCGACTGCTGCCACCACCCGTAATGGACCAAAATGAGAAACTGAGTATGTTGTTGTCAGCTTCTGGTGCACTTTCCCACCTGGGCATTTTCATGAATAATAGGGTCTGGGACAAGCTTTCAATCCCACTAGGTGTGGGAAAAAACTTTGCCGTAGGGAACTGTACAGAAAGACTGAAAAATGAGCCCATACCCATAACTGTATAGGTATCTCAGACTTTGGATGGTCAGTGAAGTCTTCAGGTGCACTTTCCCACCCAGGGATTGATACGAGTTGAAGATATGTATAATAGCTTTCATTCTAACCACCTGCGGTCAAGAACTTTGCCGTAGGGGGATGGGAGTAAAGCGACTGCTGCCACCACCCGTAATGGACCAAAATGAGAAACTGAGTATGTTGTTGTCAGCTTCTGGTGCACTTTCCCACCTGGGCATTTTCATGAATAATAGGGTCTGGGACAAGCTTTCAATCCCACTAGGTGTGGGAAAAAACTTTGCCGTAGGGAACTGTACAGAAAGACTGAAAAATGAGCCCATACCCATAACTGTATAGGTATCTCAGACTTTGGATGGTCAGTGAAGTCTTCAGGTGCACTTTCCCACCCAGGGATTGATACGAGTTGAAGATATGTATAATAGCTTTCATTCTAACCACCTGCGGTCAAGAACTTTGCCGTAGGGGGATGGGAGTAAAGCGACTGCTGCCACCACCCGTAATGGACCAAAATGAGAAACTGAGTATGTTGTTGTCAGCTTCTGGTGCACTTTCCCACCTGGGCATTTTCATGAATAATAGGGTCTGGGACAAGCTTTCAATCCCACTAGGTGTGGGAAAAAACTTTGCCGTAGGGAACTGTACAGAAAGACTGAAAAATGAGCCCATACCCATAACTGTATAGGTATCTCAGACTTTGGATGGTCAGTGAAGTCTTCAGGTGCACTTTCCCACCCAGGGATTGATACGAGTTGAAGATATGTATAATAGCTTTCATTCTAACCACCTGCGGTCAAGAACTTTGCCGTAGGGGGATGGGAGTAAAGCGACTGCTGCCACCACCCGTAATGGACCAAAATGAGAAACTGAGTATGTTGTTGTCAGCTTCTGGTGCACTTTCCCACCTGGGCATTTTCATGAATAATAGGGTCTGGGACAAGCTTTCAATCCCACTAGGTGTGGGAAAAAACTTTGCCGTAGGGAACTGTACAGAAAGACTGAAAAATGAGCCCATACCCATAACTGTATAGGTATCTCAGACTTTGGATGGTCAGTGAAGTCTTCAGGTGCACTTTCCCACCCAGGGATTGATACGAGTTGAAGATATGTATAATAGCTTTCATTCTAACCACCTGCGGTCAAGAACTTTGCCGTAGGGGGATGGGAGTAAAGCGACTGCTGCCACCACCCGTAATGGACCAAAATGAGAAACTGAGTATGTTGTTGTCAGCTTCTGGTGCACTTTCCCACCTGGGCATTTTCATGAATAATAGGGTCTGGGACAAGCTTTCAATCCCACTAGGTGTGGGAAAAAACTTTGCCGTAGGGAACTGTACAGAAAGACTGAAAAATGAGCCCATACCCATAACTGTATAGGTATCTCAGACTTTGGATGGTCAGTGAAGTCTTCAGGTGCACTTTCCCACCCAGGGATTGATACGAGTTGAAGATATGTATAATAGCTTTCATTCTAACCACCTGCGGTCAAGAACTTTGCCGTAGGGGGATGGGAGTAAAGCGACTGCTGCCACCACCCGTAATGGACCAAAATGAGAAACTGAGTATGTTGTTGTCAGCTTCTGGTGCACTTTCCCACCTGGGCATTTTCATGAATAATAGGGTCTGGGACAAGCTTTCAATCCCACTAGGTGTGGGAAAAAACTTTGCCGTAGGGAACTGTACAGAAAGACTGAAAAATGAGCCCATACCCATAACTGTATAGGTATCTCAGACTTTGGATGGTCAGTGAAGTCTTCAGGTGCACTTTCCCACCCAGGGATTGATACGAGTTGAAGATATGTATAATAGCTTTCATTCTAACCACCTGCGGTCAAGAACTTTGCCGTAGGGGGATGGGAGTAAAGCGACTGCTGCCACCACCCGTAATGGACCAAAATGAGAAACTGAGTATGTTGTTGTCAGCTTCTGGTGCACTTTCCCACCTGGGCATTTTCATGAATAATAGGGTCTGGGACAAGCTTTCAATCCCACTAGGTGTGGGAAAAAACTTTGCCGTAGGGAACTGTACAGAAAGACTGAAAAATGAGCCCATACCCATAACTGTATAGGTATCTCAGACTTTGGATGGTCAGTGAAGTCTTCAGGTGCACTTTCCCACCCAGGGATTGATACGAGTTGAAGATATGTATAATAGCTTTCATTCTAACCACCTGCGGTCAAGAACTTTGCCGTAGGGGGATGGGAGTAAAGCGACTGCTGCCACCACCCGTAATGGACCAAAATGAGAAACTGAGTATGTTGTTGTCAGCTTCTGGTGCACTTTCCCACCTGGGCATTTTCATGAATAATAGGGTCTGGGACAAGCTTTCAATCCCACTAGGTGTGGGAAAAAACTTTGCCGTAGGGAACTGTACAGAAAGACTGAAAAATGAGCCCATACCCATAACTGTATAGGTATCTCAGACTTTGGATGGTCAGTGAAGTCTTCAGGTGCACTTTCCCACCCAGGGATTGATACGAGTTGAAGATATGTATAATAGCTTTCATTCTAACCACCTGCGGTCAAGAACTTTGCCGTAGGGGGATGGGAGTAAAGCGACTGCTGCCACCACCCGTAATGGACCAAAATGAGAAACTGAGTATGTTGTTGTCAGCTTCTGGTGCACTTTCCCACCTGGGCATTTTCATGAATAATAGGGTCTGGGACAAGCTTTCAATCCCACTAGGTGTGGGAAAAAACTTTGCCGTAGGGAACTGTACAGAAAGACTGAAAAATGAGCCCATACCCATAACTGTATAGGTATCTCAGACTTTGGATGGTCAGTGAAGTCTTCAGGTGCACTTTCCCACCCAGGGATTGATACGAGTTGAAGATATGTATAATAGCTTTCATTCTAACCACCTGCGGTCAAGAACTTTGCCGTAGGGGGATGGGAGTAAAGCGACTGCTGCCACCACCCGTAATGGACCAAAATGAGAAACTGAGTATGTTGTTGTCAGCTTCTGGTGCACTTTCCCACCTGGGCATTTTCATGAATAATAGGGTCTGGGACAAGCTTTCAATCCCACTAGGTGTGGGAAAAAACTTTGCCGTAGGGAACTGTACAGAAAGACTGAAAATGAGCCCATACCATAACTGTATAGGTATCTCAGACTTTGGATGGTCAGTGAAGTCTTCAGGTGCACTTTCCCACCCAGGGATTGATACGAGTTGAAGATATGTATAATAGCTTTCATTCTAACCACCTGCGGTCAAGAACTTTGCCGTAGGGGGATGGGAGTAAAGCGACTGCTGCCACCACCCGTAATGGACCAAAATGAGAAACTGAGTATGTTGTTGTCAGCTTCTGGTGCACTTTCCCACCTGGGCATTTTCATGAATAATAGGGTCTGGGACAAGCTTTC
>NW_026963648.1:0-26423 GCF_036588685.1 Mytilus trossulus | reverse complement strand
TTCATGGTCCCATTACTTTCTATGTTAAATTCCTCCGTTCAAAACCTTCCAGCAGGCACACCTCTTGTTTAAGTTCAAATAAAGTGGCAATCATTGCATTTCAAAGCAACACTTTAAGCTGCTGCTTAATTTGATGAAAAGCTACAACTCTATCTAGCTACTGAGAAGTGATACAATGTTTATATATAAGCACCACATAGACAGTAACAAGAAAGGCTGATAACCTGTGAACTTTTAGACGGCAGCAATTTCAATATTTAGACTTATTTAAATGTTTTGACTTTTGAGCCTCCTCACTCTCAGTTCGTACAAGTTATAGCAGATACTAGTATGTGATACGTATGGTAGGGGACGTTTAATCTATACCTATAAAATGCATCGGATCAGAGGTATAGTAACTGTGAACCCTAAACACAGTGTCAGTGCCAAGCTTAACTTCACCATACGTATCATGAATAGTATCCAACTACTTCCTGTAATTGACTTTTAGGTCAATTAAGTTTGTCCCGTTCAATAGTTTGTCCCGTGCATAATTATGTCATATTGCATGCAACTTTAAAATACTAGAATACAGCTTAATTGTATACTTACTGTTTAGACTTGACGTGTATTTTCTGTCTTAACTACTTCTTCATAGACACCAAAAATGTGGTTCAAACTAGAATTTCAATGCCTTTGATTGATACCTTTTCTGAAACTGTTGACAGTAATCTGCTAAATGATAAAATACAAAATGAGTTTCTTTCGCAAATAGGGGAAGGACACGACTAATTCATGGTCCCATTACTTTCTATGTTAAATTCCTCCGTTCAAAACCTTCCAGCAGGCACACCTCTTGTTTTAAGTTCAAATAAGTGGCAATCATTGCATTTCAAAGCAACACTTTAAGCTGCTGCTTAATTTGATGAAAAGCTACAACTCTATCTAGCTACTGAGAAGTGATACAATGTTTATATATAAGCACCACATAGACAGTAACAAGAAAGGCTGATAACCTGTGAACTTTTAGACGGCAGCAATTTCAATATTTAGACTTATTTAAATGTTTTGACTTTTGAGCCTCCTCACTCTCAGTTCGTACAAGTTATAGCAGATACTAGTATGTGATACGTATGGTAGGGGACGTTTAATCTATACCTATAAAATGCATCGGATCAGAGGTATAGTAACTGTGAACCCTAAACACAGTGTCAGTGCCAAGCTTAACTTCACCATACGTATCATGAATAGTATCCAACTACTTCCTGTAATTGACTTTTAGGTCAATTTAAGTTGTCCCGTTCAATAGTTTGTCCCGTGCATAATTATGTCATATTGCATGCAACTTTAAAATACTAGAATACAGCTTAATTGTATACTTACTGTTTAGACTTGACGTGTATTTTCTGTCTTAACTACTTTCTTCATAGACACCAAAAATGTGGTTCAAACTAGAATTTCAATGCCTTTGATTGATACCTTTTCTGAAACTGTTGACAGTAATCTGCTAAATGATAAAATACAAAATGAGTTTCTTCGCAAATAGGGGAAGGACACGACTAATTCATGGTCCCATTACTTTCTATGTTAAATTCCTCCGTTCAAAACCTTCCAGCAGGCACACCTCTTGTTTTAAGTTCAAATAAAGTGGCAATCATTGCATTTCAAAGCAACACTTTAAGCTGCTGCTTAATTTGATGAAAAGCTACAACTCTATCTAGCTACTGAGAAGTGATACAATGTTTTATATATAAGCACCACATAGACAGTAACAAGAAAGGCTGATAACCTGTGAACTTTTAGACGGCAGCAATTTCAATATTTAGACTTATTTAAATGTTTTGACTTTTGAGCCTCCTCACTCTCAGTTCGTACAAGTTATAGCAGATACTAGTATGTGATACGTATGGTAGGGGACGTTTAATCTATACCTATAAATGCATCGGATCAGAGGTATAGTAACTGTGAACCCTAAACACAGTGTCAGTGCCAAGCTTAACTTCACCATACGTATCATGAATAGTATCCAACTACTTCCTGTAATTGACTTTTAGGTCAATTTAAGTTTGTCCCGTTCAATAGTTTGTCCCGTGCATAATTATGTCATATTGCATGCAACTTTAAAATACTAGAATACAGCTTAATTGTATACTTACTGTTTAGACTTGACGTGTATTTTCTGTCTTAACTACTTTCTTCATAGACACCAAAAATGTGGTTCAAACTAGAATTTCAATGCCTTTGATTGATACCTTTTCTGAAACTGTTGACAGTAATCTGCTAAATGATAAAATACAAAATGAGTTTCTTTCGCAAATAGGGGAAGGACACGACTAATTCATGGTCCCATTACTTTCTATGTTAAATTCCTCCGTTCAAAACCTTCCAGCAGGCACACCCTCTTGTTTTAAGTTCAAATAAAGTGGCAATCATTGCATTTCAAAGCAACACTTTAAGCTGCTGCTTAATTTGATGAAAAGCTACAACTCTATCTAGCTACTGAGAAGTGATACAATGTTTATATATAAGCACCACATAGACAGTAACAAGAAAGGCTGATAACCTGTGAACTTTTAGACGGCAGCAATTTCAATATTTAGACTTATTTAAATGTTTTGACTTTTGAGCCTCCTCACTCTCAGTTCGTACAAGTTATAGCAGATACTAGTATGTGATACGTATGGTAGGGGACGTTTAATCTATACCTATAAAATGCATCGGATCAGAGGTATAGTAACTGTGAACCCTAAACACAGTGTCAGTGCCAAGCTTAACTTCACCATACGTATCATGAATAGTATCCAACTACTTCCTGTAATTGACTTTTAGGTCAATTTAAGTTTGTCCCGTTCAATAGTTTGTCCCGTGCATAATTATGTCATATTGCATGCAACTTTAAAATACTAGAATACAGCTTAATTGTATACTTACTGTTTAGACTTGACGTGTATTTTCTGTCTTAACTACTTTCTTCATAGACACCAAAAATGTGGTTCAAACTAGAATTTCAATGCCTTTGATTGATACCTTTTCTGAAACTGTTGACAGTAATCTGCTAAATGATAAAATACAAAATGAGTTTCTTCGCAAATAGGGGAAGGACACGACTAATTCATGGTCCCATTACTTTCTATGTTAAATTCCTCCGTTCAAAACCTTCCAGCAGGCACACCTCTTGTTTTAAGTTCAAATAAAGTGGCAATCATTGCATTTCAAAGCAACACTTTAAGCTGCTGCTTAATTTGATGAAAAGCTACAACTCTATCTAGCTACTGAGAAGTGATACAATGTTTATATATAAGCACCACATAGACAGTAACAAGAAAGGCTGATAACCTGTGAACTTTTAGACGGCAGCAATTTCAATATTTAGACTTATTTAAATGTTTTGACTTTTGAGCCTCCTCACTCTCAGTTCGTACAAGTTATAGCAGATACTAGTATGTGATACGTATGGTAGGGGACGTTTAATCTATACCTATAAAATGCATCGGATCAGAGGTATAGTAACTGTGAACCCTAAACACAGTGTCAGTGCCAAGCTTAACTTCACCATACGTATCATGAATAGTATCCAACTACTTCCTGTAATTGACTTTTAGGTCAATTTAAGTTTGTCCCGTTCAATAGTTTGTCCCGTGCATAATTATGTCATATTGCATGCAACTTTAAAATACTAGAATACAGCTTAATTGTATACTTACTGTTTAGACTTGACGTGTATTTTCTGTCTTAACTACTTTCTTCATAGACACCAAAAATGTGGTTCAAACTAGAATTTCAATGCCTTTGATTGATACCTTTTCTGAAACTGTTGACAGTAATCTGCTAAATGATAAAATACAAAATGAGTTTCTTTCGCAAATAGGGAAGGACACGACTAATTCATGGTCCCATTACTTTCTATGTTAAATTCCTCCGTTCAAAAACCTTCCAGCAGGCACACCTCTTGTTTTAAGTTCAAATAAAGTGGCAATCATTGCATTTCAAAGCAACACTTTAAGCTGCTGCTTAATTTGATGAAAAGCTACAACTCTATCTAGCTACTGAGAAGTGATACAATGTTTATATATAAGCACCACATAGACAGTAACAAGAAAGGCTGATAACCTGTGAACTTTTAGACGGCAGCAATTCAATATTTAGACTTATTTAAATGTTTTGACTTTTGAGCCTCCTCACTCTCAGTTCGTACAAGTTATAGCAGATACTAGTATGTGATACGTATGGTAGGGGACGTTTAATCTATACCTATAAAATGCATCGGATCAGAGGTATAGTAACTGTGAACCCTAAACACAGTGTCAGTGCCAAGCTTAACTTCACCATACGTATCATGAATAGTATCCAACTACTTCCTGTAATTGACTTTTAGGTCAATTTAAGTTTGTCCCGTTCAATAGTTTGTCCCGTGCATAATTATGTCATATTGCATGCAACTTTAAAATACTAGAATACAGCTTAATTGTATACTTACTGTTTAGACTTGACGTGTATTTTCTGTCTTAACTACTTTCTTCATAGACACCCAAAAATGTGGTTCAAACTAGAATTTCAATGCCTTTGATTGATACCTTTTCTGAAACTGTTGACAGTAATCTGCTAAATGATAAAATACAAAATGAGTTTCTTTCGCAAATAGGGGAAGGACACGACTAATTCATGGTCCCATTACTTTCTATGTTAAATTCCTCCGTTCAAAACCTTCCAGCAGGCACACCTCTTGTTTTAAGTTCAAATAAAGTGGCAATCATTGCATTTCAAAGCAACACTTTAAGCTGCTGCTTAATTTGATGAAAAGCTACAACTCTATCTAGCTACTGAGAAGTGATACAATGTTTATATATAAGCACCACATAGACAGTAACAAGAAAGGCTGATAACCTGTGAACTTTTAGACGGCAGCAATTTCAATATTTAGACTTATTTAAATGTTTTGACTTTTGAGCCTCCTCACTCTCAGTTCGTACAAGTTATAGCAGATACTAGTATGTGATACGTATGGTAGGGGACGTTTAATCTATACCTATAAAATGCATCGGATCAGAGGTATTAGTAACTGTGAACCCTAAACACAGTGTCAGTGCCAAGCTTAACTTCACCATACGTATCATGAATAGTATCCAACTACTTCCTGTAATTGACTTTTAGGTCAATTTAAGTTTGTCCGTTCAATAGTTTGTCCCGTGCATAATTATGTCATATTGCATGCAACTTTAAAATACTAGAATACAGCTTAATTGTATACTTACTGTTTAGACTTGACGTGTATTTTCTGTCTTAACTACTTCTTCATAGACACCAAAAATGTGGTTCAAACTAGAATTTCAATGCCTTTGATTGATACCTTTTCTGAAACTGTTGACAGTAATCTGCTAAATGATAAAATACAAAATGAGTTTCTTTCGCAAATAGGGGAAGGACACGACTAATTCATGGTCCCATTACTTTCTATGTTAAATTCCTCCGTTCAAAACCTTCCAGCAGGCACACCTCTTGTTTTAAGTTCAAATAAAGTGGCAATCATTGCATTTCAAAGCAACACTTTAAGCTGCTGCTTAATTTGATGAAAAGCTACAACTCTATCTAGCTACTGAGAAGTGATACAATGTTTATATATAAGCACCACATAGACAGTAACAAGAAAGGCTGATAACCTGTGAACTTTTAGACGGCAGCAATTTCAATATTTAGACTTATTTAAATGTTTTGACTTTTGAGCCTCCTCACTCTCAGTTCGTACAAGTTATAGCAGATACTAGTATGTGATACGTATGGTAGGGGACGTTTAATCTATACCTATAAAATGCATCGGATCAGAGGTATAGTAACTGTGAACCCTAAACACAGTGTCAGTGCCAAGCTTAACTTCACCATACGTATCATGAATAGTATCCAACTACTTCCTGTAATTGACTTTTAGGTCAATTTAAGTTTGTCCCGTTCAATAGTTTGTCCCGTGCATAATTATGTCATATTGCATGCAACTTTAAAATACTAGAATACAGCTTAATTGTATACTTACTGTTTAGACTTGACGTGTATTTTCTGTCTTAACTACTTTCTTCATAGACACCAAAAATGTGGTTCAAACTAGAATTTCAATGCCTTTGATTGATACCTTTTCTGAAACTGTTGACAGTAATCTGCTAAATGATAAAATACAAAATGAGTTTCTTTCGCAAATAGGGGAAGGACACGACTAATTCATGGTCCCATTACTTTCTATGTTAAATTCCTCCGTTCAAAACCTTCCAGCAGGCACACCTCTTGTTTTAAGTTCAAATAAAGTGGCAATCATTGCATTTCAAAGCAACACTTTAAGCTGCTGCTTAATTTGATGAAAAGCTACAACTCTATCTAGCTACTGAGAAGTGATACAATGTTTATATATAAGCACCACATAGACAGTAACAAGAAAGGCTGATAACCTGTGAACTTTTAGACGGCAGCAATTTCAATATTTAGACTTATTTAAATGTTTTGACTTTTGAGCCTCCTCACTCTCAGTTCGTACAAGTTATAGCAGATACTAGTATGTGATACGTATGGTAGGGGACGTTTAATCTATACCTATAAAATGCATCGGATCAGAGGTATAGTAACTGTGAACCCTAAACACAGTGTCAGTGCCAAGCTTAACTTCACCATACGTATCATGAATAGTATCCAACTACTTCCTGTAATTGACTTTTAGGTCAATTTAAGTTTGTCCCGTTCAATAGTTTGTCCCGTGCATAATTATGTCATATTGCATGCAACTTTAAAATACTAGAATACAGCTTAATTGTATACTTACTGTTTAGACTTGACGTGTATTTTCTGTCTTAACTACTTTCTTCATAGACACCAAAAATGTGGTTCAAACTAGAATTTCAATGCCTTTGATTGATACCTTTTCTGAAACTGTTGACAGTAATCTGCTAAATGATAAAATACAAAATGAGTTTCTTTCGCAAATAGGGGAAGGACACGACTAATTCATGGTCCCATTACTTTCTATGTTAAATTCCTCCGTTCAAAACCTTCCAGCAGGCACACCTCTTGTTTTAAGTTCAAATAAAGTGGCAATCATTGCATTTCAAAGCAACACTTTAAGCTGCTGCTTAATTTGATGAAAAGCTACAACTCTATCTAGCTACTGAGAAGTGATACAATGTTTATATATAAGCACCACATAGACAGTAACAAGAAAGGCTGATAACCTGTGAACTTTTAGACGGCAGCAATTTCAATATTTAGACTTATTTAAATGTTTTGACTTTTGAGCCTCCTCACTCTCAGTTCGTACAAGTTATAGCAGATACTAGTATGTGATACGTATGGTAGGGGACGTTTAATCTATACCTATAAAATGCATCGGATCAGAGGTATAGTAACTGTGAACCCTAAACACAGTGTCAGTGCCAAGCTTAACTTCACCATACGTATCATGAATAGTATCCAACTACTTCCTGTAATTGACTTTTAGGTCAATTTAAGTTTGTCCCGTTCAATAGTTTGTCCCGTGCATAATTATGTCATATTGCATGCAACTTTAAAATACTAGAATACAGCTTAATTGTATACTTACTGTTTAGACTTGACGTGTATTTTCTGTCTTAACTACTTTCTTCATAGACACCAAAAATGTGGTTCAAACTAGAATTTCAATGCCTTTGATTGATACCTTTTCTGAAACTGTTGACAGTAATCTGCTAAATGATAAAATACAAAATGAGTTTCTTTCGCAAATAGGGGAAGGACACGACTAATTCATGGTCCCATTACTTTCTATGTTAAATTCCTCCGTTCAAAACCTTCCAGCAGGCACACCTCTTGTTTTAAGTTCAAATAAAGTGGCAATCATTGCATTTCAAAGCAACACTTTAAGCTGCTGCTTAATTTGATGAAAAGCTACAACTCTATCTAGCTACTGAGAAGTGATACAATGTTTATATATAAGCACCACATAGACAGTAACAAGAAAGGCTGATAACCTGTGAACTTTTAGACGGCAGCAATTTCAATATTTAGACTTATTTAAATGTTTTGACTTTTGAGCCTCCTCACTCTCAGTTCGTACAAGTTATAGCAGATACTAGTATGTGATACGTATGGTAGGGGACGTTTAATCTATACCTATAAAATGCATCGGATCAGAGGTATAGTAACTGTGAACCCTAAACACAGTGTCAGTGCCAAGCTTAACTTCACCATACGTATCATGAATAGTATCCAACTACTTCCTGTAATTGACTTTTAGGTCAATTTAAGTTTGTCCCGTTCAATAGTTTGTCCCGTGCATAATTATGTCATATTGCATGCAACTTTAAAATACTAGAATACAGCTTAATTGTATACTTACTGTTTAGACTTGACGTGTATTTTCTGTCTTAACTACTTTCTTCATAGACACCAAAAATGTGGTTCAAACTAGAATTTCAATGCCTTTGATTGATACCTTTTCTGAAACTGTTGACAGTAATCTGCTAAATGATAAAATACAAAATGAGTTTCTTTCGCAAATAGGGGAAGGACACGACTAATTCATGGTCCCATTACTTTCTATGTTAAATTCCTCCGTTCAAAACCTTCCAGCAGGCACACCTCTTGTTTTAAGTTCAAATAAAGTGGCAATCATTGCATTTCAAAGCAACACTTTAAGCTGCTGCTTAATTTGATGAAAAGCTACAACTCTATCTAGCTACTGAGAAGTGATACAATGTTTATATATAAGCACCACATAGACAGTAACAAGAAAGGCTGATAACCTGTGAACTTTTAGACGGCAGCAATTTCAATATTTAGACTTATTTAAATGTTTTGACTTTTGAGCCTCCTCACTCTCAGTTCGTACAAGTTATAGCAGATACTAGTATGTGATACGTATGGTAGGGGACGTTTAATCTATACCTATAAAATGCATCGGATCAGAGGTATAGTAACTGTGAACCCTAAACACAGTGTCAGTGCCAAGCTTAACTTCACCATACGTATCATGAATAGTATCCAACTACTTCCTGTAATTGACTTTTAGGTCAATTTAAGTTTGTCCCGTTCAATAGTTTGTCCCGTGCATAATTATGTCATATTGCATGCAACTTTAAAATACTAGAATACAGCTTAATTGTATACTTACTGTTTAGACTTGACGTGTATTTTCTGTCTTAACTACTTTCTTCATAGACACCAAAAATGTGGTTCAAACTAGAATTTCAATGCCTTTGATTGATACCTTTTCTGAAACTGTTGACAGTAATCTGCTAAATGATAAAATACAAAATGAGTTTCTTTCGCAAATAGGGGAAGGACACGACTAATTCATGGTCCCATTACTTTCTATGTTAAATTCCTCCGTTCAAAACCTTCCAGCAGGCACACCTCTTGTTTTAAGTTCAAATAAAGTGGCAATCATTGCATTTCAAAGCAACACTTTAAGCTGCTGCTTAATTTGATGAAAAGCTACAACTCTATCTAGCTACTGAGAAGTGATACAATGTTTATATATAAGCACCACATAGACAGTAACAAGAAAGGCTGATAACCTGTGAACTTTTAGACGGCAGCAATTTCAATATTTAGACTTATTTAAATGTTTTGACTTTTGAGCCTCCTCACTCTCAGTTCGTACAAGTTATAGCAGATACTAGTATGTGATACGTATGGTAGGGGACGTTTAATCTATACCTATAAAATGCATCGGATCAGAGGTATAGTAACTGTGAACCCTAAACACAGTGTCAGTGCCAAGCTTAACTTCACCATACGTATCATGAATAGTATCCAACTACTTCCTGTAATTGACTTTTAGGTCAATTTAAGTTTGTCCCGTTCAATAGTTTGTCCCGTGCATAATTATGTCATATTGCATGCAACTTTAAAATACTAGAATACAGCTTAATTGTATACTTACTGTTTAGACTTGACGTGTATTTTCTGTCTTAACTACTTTCTTCATAGACACCAAAAATGTGGTTCAAACTAGAATTTCAATGCCTTTGATTGATACCTTTTCTGAAACTGTTGACAGTAATCTGCTAAATGATAAAATACAAAATGAGTTTCTTTCGCAAATAGGGGAAGGACACGACTAATTCATGGTCCCATTACTTTCTATGTTAAATTCCTCCGTTCAAAACCTTCCAGCAGGCACACCTCTTGTTTTAAGTTCAAATAAAGTGGCAATCATTGCATTTCAAAGCAACACTTTAAGCTGCTGCTTAATTTGATGAAAAGCTACAACTCTATCTAGCTACTGAGAAGTGATACAATGTTTATATATAAGCACCACATAGACAGTAACAAGAAAGGCTGATAACCTGTGAACTTTTAGACGGCAGCAATTTCAATATTTAGACTTATTTAAATGTTTTGACTTTTGAGCCTCCTCACTCTCAGTTCGTACAAGTTATAGCAGATACTAGTATGTGATACGTATGGTAGGGGACGTTTAATCTATACCTATAAAATGCATCGGATCAGAGGTATAGTAACTGTGAACCCTAAACACAGTGTCAGTGCCAAGCTTAACTTCACCATACGTATCATGAATAGTATCCAACTACTTCCTGTAATTGACTTTTAGGTCAATTTAAGTTTGTCCCGTTCAATAGTTTGTCCCGTGCATAATTATGTCATATTGCATGCAACTTTAAAATACTAGAATACAGCTTAATTGTATACTTACTGTTTAGACTTGACGTGTATTTTCTGTCTTAACTACTTTCTTCATAGACACCAAAAATGTGGTTCAAACTAGAATTTCAATGCCTTTGATTGATACCTTTTCTGAAACTGTTGACAGTAATCTGCTAAATGATAAAATACAAAATGAGTTTCTTTCGCAAATAGGGGAAGGACACGACTAATTCATGGTCCCATTACTTTCTATGTTAAATTCCTCCGTTCAAAACCTTCCAGCAGGCACACCTCTTGTTTTAAGTTCAAATAAAGTGGCAATCATTGCATTTCAAAGCAACACTTTAAGCTGCTGCTTAATTTGATGAAAAGCTACAACTCTATCTAGCTACTGAGAAGTGATACAATGTTTATATATAAGCACCACATAGACAGTAACAAGAAAGGCTGATAACCTGTGAACTTTTAGACGGCAGCAATTTCAATATTTAGACTTATTTAAATGTTTTGACTTTTGAGCCTCCTCACTCTCAGTTCGTACAAGTTATAGCAGATACTAGTATGTGATACGTATGGTAGGGGACGTTTAATCTATACCTATAAAATGCATCGGATCAGAGGTATAGTAACTGTGAACCCTAAACACAGTGTCAGTGCCAAGCTTAACTTCACCATACGTATCATGAATAGTATCCAACTACTTCCTGTAATTGACTTTTAGGTCAATTTAAGTTTGTCCCGTTCAATAGTTTGTCCCGTGCATAATTATGTCATATTGCATGCAACTTTAAAATACTAGAATACAGCTTAATTGTATACTTACTGTTTAGACTTGACGTGTATTTTCTGTCTTAACTACTTTCTTCATAGACACCAAAAATGTGGTTCAAACTAGAATTTCAATGCCTTTGATTGATACCTTTTCTGAAACTGTTGACAGTAATCTGCTAAATGATAAAATACAAAATGAGTTTCTTTCGCAAATAGGGGAAGGACACGACTAATTCATGGTCCCATTACTTTCTATGTTAAATTCCTCCGTTCAAAACCTTCCAGCAGGCACACCTCTTGTTTTAAGTTCAAATAAAGTGGCAATCATTGCATTTCAAAGCAACACTTTAAGCTGCTGCTTAATTTGATGAAAAGCTACAACTCTATCTAGCTACTGAGAAGTGATACAATGTTTATATATAAGCACCACATAGACAGTAACAAGAAAGGCTGATAACCTGTGAACTTTTAGACGGCAGCAATTTCAATATTTAGACTTATTTAAATGTTTTGACTTTTGAGCCTCCTCACTCTCAGTTCGTACAAGTTATAGCAGATACTAGTATGTGATACGTATGGTAGGGGACGTTTAATCTATACCTATAAAATGCATCGGATCAGAGGTATAGTAACTGTGAACCCTAAACACAGTGTCAGTGCCAAGCTTAACTTCACCATACGTATCATGAATAGTATCCAACTACTTCCTGTAATTGACTTTTAGGTCAATTTAAGTTTGTCCCGTTCAATAGTTTGTCCCGTGCATAATTATGTCATATTGCATGCAACTTTAAAATACTAGAATACAGCTTAATTGTATACTTACTGTTTAGACTTGACGTGTATTTTCTGTCTTAACTACTTTCTTCATAGACACCAAAAATGTGGTTCAAACTAGAATTTCAATGCCTTTGATTGATACCTTTTCTGAAACTGTTGACAGTAATCTGCTAAATGATAAAATACAAAATGAGTTTCTTTCGCAAATAGGGGAAGGACACGACTAATTCATGGTCCCATTACTTTCTATGTTAAATTCCTCCGTTCAAAACCTTCCAGCAGGCACACCTCTTGTTTTAAGTTCAAATAAAGTGGCAATCATTGCATTTCAAAGCAACACTTTAAGCTGCTGCTTAATTTGATGAAAAGCTACAACTCTATCTAGCTACTGAGAAGTGATACAATGTTTATATATAAGCACCACATAGACAGTAACAAGAAAGGCTGATAACCTGTGAACTTTTAGACGGCAGCAATTTCAATATTTAGACTTATTTAAATGTTTTGACTTTTGAGCCTCCTCACTCTCAGTTCGTACAAGTTATAGCAGATACTAGTATGTGATACGTATGGTAGGGGACGTTTAATCTATACCTATAAAATGCATCGGATCAGAGGTATAGTAACTGTGAACCCTAAACACAGTGTCAGTGCCAAGCTTAACTTCACCATACGTATCATGAATAGTATCCAACTACTTCCTGTAATTGACTTTTAGGTCAATTTAAGTTTGTCCCGTTCAATAGTTTGTCCCGTGCATAATTATGTCATATTGCATGCAACTTTAAAATACTAGAATACAGCTTAATTGTATACTTACTGTTTAGACTTGACGTGTATTTTCTGTCTTAACTACTTTCTTCATAGACACCAAAAATGTGGTTCAAACTAGAATTTCAATGCCTTTGATTGATACCTTTTCTGAAACTGTTGACAGTAATCTGCTAAATGATAAAATACAAAATGAGTTTCTTTCGCAAATAGGGGAAGGACACGACTAATTCATGGTCCCATTACTTTCTATGTTAAATTCCTCCGTTCAAAACCTTCCAGCAGGCACACCTCTTGTTTTAAGTTCAAATAAAGTGGCAATCATTGCATTTCAAAGCAACACTTTAAGCTGCTGCTTAATTTGATGAAAAGCTACAACTCTATCTAGCTACTGAGAAGTGATACAATGTTTATATATAAGCACCACATAGACAGTAACAAGAAAGGCTGATAACCTGTGAACTTTTAGACGGCAGCAATTTCAATATTTAGACTTATTTAAATGTTTTGACTTTTGAGCCTCCTCACTCTCAGTTCGTACAAGTTATAGCAGATACTAGTATGTGATACGTATGGTAGGGGACGTTTAATCTATACCTATAAAATGCATCGGATCAGAGGTATAGTAACTGTGAACCCTAAACACAGTGTCAGTGCCAAGCTTAACTTCACCATACGTATCATGAATAGTATCCAACTACTTCCTGTAATTGACTTTTAGGTCAATTTAAGTTTGTCCCGTTCAATAGTTTGTCCCGTGCATAATTATGTCATATTGCATGCAACTTTAAAATACTAGCAGTGATATTGTTGGCTTTTTTCAAAACTACCTCTGCCCTTTTTTATTTGGAAAATATGTGTCATTTTTATCAAATTGGGAAATTTAAAATAAACCTCAAATTTGACTGAAACTTCAATTTACCGACTCCCTTTCATTAGAGTCAACTCTTGCATTGAAATAAGACCCTTTATAGTCTGTGATTATACATAAATAGATCCTCAAATCTGCACATTTAGGCATTTTGGGCATGAAAAATGTTCAAATGAGTGTTTTTCCCTTTGAATTTGTGCATAAATACTACTAAGACTGCACTGTTTGGGAAAAAAGTGGTCTTTTTGGGAATAATTTTCAGCCATTTTTTTTTCAAATTGGGATTTTTCTCCAGGGGAAAAAGCCTTTATTCTCCACTAATTTAAGGCAAACAATATCACTGACTAGAATACAGCTTAATTGTATACTTACTGTTTAGACTTGACGTGTATTTTCTGTCTTAACTACTTTCTTCATAGACACCAAAAATGTGGTTCAAACTAGAATTTCAATGCCTTTGATTGATACCTTTTCTGAAACTGTTGACAGTAATCTGCTAAATGATAAAATACAAAATGAGTTTCTTTCGCAAATAGGGGAAGGACACGACTAATTCATGGTCCCATTACTTTCTATGTTAAATTCCTCCGTTCAAAACCTTCCAGCAGGCACACCTCTTGTTTTAAGTTCAAATAAAGTGGCAATCATTGCATTTCAAAGCAACACTTTAAGCTGCTGCTTAATTTGATGAAAAGCTACAACTCTATCTAGCTACTGAGAAGTGATACAATGTTTATATATAAGCACCACATAGACAGTAACAAGAAAGGCTGATAACCTGTGAACTTTTAGACGGCAGCAATTTCAATATTTAGACTTATTTAAATGTTTTGACTTTTGAGCCTCCTCACTCTCAGTTCGTACAAGTTATAGCAGATACTAGTATGTGATACGTATGGTAGGGGACGTTTAATCTATACCTATAAAATGCATCGGATCAGAGGTATAGTAACTGTGAACCCTAAACACAGTGTCAGTGCCAAGCTTAACTTCACCATACGTATCATGAATAGTATCCAACTACTTCCTGTAATTGACTTTTAGGTCAATTTAAGTTTGTCCCGTTCAATAGTTTGTCCCGTGCATAATTATGTCATATTGCATGCAACTTTAAAATACTAGAATACAGCTTAATTGTATACTTACTGTTTAGACTTGACGTGTATTTTCTGTCTTAACTACTTTCTTCATAGACACCAAAAATGTGGTTCAAACTAGAATTTCAATGCCTTTGATTGATACCTTTTCTGAAACTGTTGACAGTAATCTGCTAAATGATAAAATACAAAATGAGTTTCTTTCGCAAATAGGGGAAGGACACGACTAATTCATGGTCCCATTACTTTCTATGTTAAATTCCTCCGTTCAAAACCTTCCAGCAGGCACACCTCTTGTTTTAAGTTCAAATAAAGTGGCAATCATTGCATTTCAAAGCAACACTTTAAGCTGCTGCTTAATTTGATGAAAAGCTACAACTCTATCTAGCTACTGAGAAGTGATACAATGTTTATATATAAGCACCACATAGACAGTAACAAGAAAGGCTGATAACCTGTGAACTTTTAGACGGCAGCAATTTCAATATTTAGACTTATTTAAATGTTTTGACTTTTGAGCCTCCTCACTCTCAGTTCGTACAAGTTATAGCAGATACTAGTATGTGATACGTATGGTAGGGGACGTTTAATCTATACCTATAAAATGCATCGGATCAGAGGTATAGTAACTGTGAACCCTAAACACAGTGTCAGTGCCAAGCTTAACTTCACCATACGTATCATGAATAGTATCCAACTACTTCCTGTAATTGACTTTTAGGTCAATTTAAGTTTGTCCCGTTCAATAGTTTGTCCCGTGCATAATTATGTCATATTGCATGCAACTTTAAAATACTAGAATACAGCTTAATTGTATACTTACTGTTTAGACTTGACGTGTATTTTCTGTCTTAACTACTTTCTTCATAGACACCAAAAATGTGGTTCAAACTAGAATTTCAATGCCTTTGATTGATACCTTTTCTGAAACTGTTGACAGTAATCTGCTAAATGATAAAATACAAAATGAGTTTCTTTCGCAAATAGGGGAAGGACACGACTAATTCATGGTCCCATTACTTTCTATGTTAAATTCCTCCGTTCAAAACCTTCCAGCAGGCACACCTCTTGTTTTAAGTTCAAATAAAGTGGCAATCATTGCATTTCAAAGCAACACTTTAAGCTGCTGCTTAATTTGATGAAAAGCTACAACTCTATCTAGCTACTGAGAAGTGATACAATGTTTATATATAAGCACCACATAGACAGTAACAAGAAAGGCTGATAACCTGTGAACTTTTAGACGGCAGCAATTTCAATATTTAGACTTATTTAAATGTTTTGACTTTTGAGCCTCCTCACTCTCAGTTCGTACAAGTTATAGCAGATACTAGTATGTGATACGTATGGTAGGGGACGTTTAATCTATACCTATAAAATGCATCGGATCAGAGGTATAGTAACTGTGAACCCTAAACACAGTGTCAGTGCCAAGCTTAACTTCACCATACGTATCATGAATAGTATCCAACTACTTCCTGTAATTGACTTTTAGGTCAATTTAAGTTTGTCCCGTTCAATAGTTTGTCCCGTGCATAATTATGTCATATTGCATGCAACTTTAAAATACTAGAATACAGCTTAATTGTATACTTACTGTTTAGACTTGACGTGTATTTTCTGTCTTAACTACTTTCTTCATAGACACCAAAAATGTGGTTCAAACTAGAATTTCAATGCCTTTGATTGATACCTTTTCTGAAACTGTTGACAGTAATCTGCTAAATGATAAAATACAAAATGAGTTTCTTTCGCAAATAGGGGAAGGACACGACTAATTCATGGTCCCATTACTTTCTATGTTAAATTCCTCCGTTCAAAACCTTCCAGCAGGCACACCTCTTGTTTTAAGTTCAAATAAAGTGGCAATCATTGCATTTCAAAGCAACACTTTAAGCTGCTGCTTAATTTGATGAAAAGCTACAACTCTATCTAGCTACTGAGAAGTGATACAATGTTTATATATAAGCACCACATAGACAGTAACAAGAAAGGCTGATAACCTGTGAACTTTTAGACGGCAGCAATTTCAATATTTAGACTTATTTAAATGTTTTGACTTTTGAGCCTCCTCACTCTCAGTTCGTACAAGTTATAGCAGATACTAGTATGTGATACGTATGGTAGGGGACGTTTAATCTATACCTATAAAATGCATCGGATCAGAGGTATAGTAACTGTGAACCCTAAACACAGTGTCAGTGCCAAGCTTAACTTCACCATACGTATCATGAATAGTATCCAACTACTTCCTGTAATTGACTTTTAGGTCAATTTAAGTTTGTCCCGTTCAATAGTTTGTCCCGTGCATAATTATGTCATATTGCATGCAACTTTAAAATACTAGAATACAGCTTAATTGTATACTTACTGTTTAGACTTGACGTGTATTTTCTGTCTTAACTACTTTCTTCATAGACACCAAAAATGTGGTTCAAACTAGAATTTCAATGCCTTTGATTGATACCTTTTCTGAAACTGTTGACAGTAATCTGCTAAATGATAAAATACAAAATGAGTTTCTTTCGCAAATAGGGGAAGGACACGACTAATTCATGGTCCCATTACTTTCTATGTTAAATTCCTCCGTTCAAAACCTTCCAGCAGGCACACCTCTTGTTTTAAGTTCAAATAAAGTGGCAATCATTGCATTTCAAAGCAACACTTTAAGCTGCTGCTTAATTTGATGAAAAGCTACAACTCTATCTAGCTACTGAGAAGTGATACAATGTTTATATATAAGCACCACATAGACAGTAACAAGAAAGGCTGATAACCTGTGAACTTTTAGACGGCAGCAATTTCAATATTTAGACTTATTTAAATGTTTTGACTTTTGAGCCTCCTCACTCTCAGTTCGTACAAGTTATAGCAGATACTAGTATGTGATACGTATGGTAGGGGACGTTTAATCTATACCTATAAAATGCATCGGATCAGAGGTATAGTAACTGTGAACCCTAAACACAGTGTCAGTGCCAAGCTTAACTTCACCATACGTATCATGAATAGTATCCAACTACTTCCTGTAATTGACTTTTAGGTCAATTTAAGTTTGTCCCGTTCAATAGTTTGTCCCGTGCATAATTATGTCATATTGCATGCAACTTTAAAATACTAGAATACAGCTTAATTGTATACTTACTGTTTAGACTTGACGTGTATTTTCTGTCTTAACTACTTTCTTCATAGACACCAAAAATGTGGTTCAAACTAGAATTTCAATGCCTTTGATTGATACCTTTTCTGAAACTGTTGACAGTAATCTGCTAAATGATAAAATACAAAATGAGTTTCTTTCGCAAATAGGGGAAGGACACGACTAATTCATGGTCCCATTACTTTCTATGTTAAATTCCTCCGTTCAAAACCTTCCAGCAGGCACACCTCTTGTTTTAAGTTCAAATAAAGTGGCAATCATTGCATTTCAAAGCAACACTTTAAGCTGCTGCTTAATTTGATGAAAAGCTACAACTCTATCTAGCTACTGAGAAGTGATACAATGTTTATATATAAGCACCACATAGACAGTAACAAGAAAGGCTGATAACCTGTGAACTTTTAGACGGCAGCAATTTCAATATTTAGACTTATTTAAATGTTTTGACTTTTGAGCCTCCTCACTCTCAGTTCGTACAAGTTATAGCAGATACTAGTATGTGATACGTATGGTAGGGGACGTTTAATCTATACCTATAAAATGCATCGGATCAGAGGTATAGTAACTGTGAACCCTAAACACAGTGTCAGTGCCAAGCTTAACTTCACCATACGTATCATGAATAGTATCCAACTACTTCCTGTAATTGACTTTTAGGTCAATTTAAGTTTGTCCCGTTCAATAGTTTGTCCCGTGCATAATTATGTCATATTGCATGCAACTTTAAAATACTAGAATACAGCTTAATTGTATACTTACTGTTTAGACTTGACGTGTATTTTCTGTCTTAACTACTTTCTTCATAGACACCAAAAATGTGGTTCAAACTAGAATTTCAATGCCTTTGATTGATACCTTTTCTGAAACTGTTGACAGTAATCTGCTAAATGATAAAATACAAAATGAGTTTCTTTCGCAAATAGGGGAAGGACACGACTAATTCATGGTCCCATTACTTTCTATGTTAAATTCCTCCGTTCAAAACCTTCCAGCAGGCACACCTCTTGTTTTAAGTTCAAATAAAGTGGCAATCATTGCATTTCAAAGCAACACTTTAAGCTGCTGCTTAATTTGATGAAAAGCTACAACTCTATCTAGCTACTGAGAAGTGATACAATGTTTATATATAAGCACCACATAGACAGTAACAAGAAAGGCTGATAACCTGTGAACTTTTAGACGGCAGCAATTTCAATATTTAGACTTATTTAAATGTTTTGACTTTTGAGCCTCCTCACTCTCAGTTCGTACAAGTTATAGCAGATACTAGTATGTGATACGTATGGTAGGGGACGTTTAATCTATACCTATAAAATGCATCGGATCAGAGGTATAGTAACTGTGAACCCTAAACACAGTGTCAGTGCCAAGCTTAACTTCACCATACGTATCATGAATAGTATCCAACTACTTCCTGTAATTGACTTTTAGGTCAATTTAAGTTTGTCCCGTTCAATAGTTTGTCCCGTGCATAATTATGTCATATTGCATGCAACTTTAAAATACTAGAATACAGCTTAATTGTATACTTACTGTTTAGACTTGACGTGTATTTTCTGTCTTAACTACTTTCTTCATAGACACCAAAAATGTGGTTCAAACTAGAATTTCAATGCCTTTGATTGATACCTTTTCTGAAACTGTTGACAGTAATCTGCTAAATGATAAAATACAAAATGAGTTTCTTTCGCAAATAGGGGAAGGACACGACTAATTCATGGTCCCATTACTTTCTATGTTAAATTCCTCCGTTCAAAACCTTCCAGCAGGCACACCTCTTGTTTTAAGTTCAAATAAAGTGGCAATCATTGCATTTCAAAGCAACACTTTAAGCTGCTGCTTAATTTGATGAAAAGCTACAACTCTATCTAGCTACTGAGAAGTGATACAATGTTTATATATAAGCACCACATAGACAGTAACAAGAAAGGCTGATAACCTGTGAACTTTTAGACGGCAGCAATTTCAATATTTAGACTTATTTAAATGTTTTGACTTTTGAGCCTCCTCACTCTCAGTTCGTACAAGTTATAGCAGATACTAGTATGTGATACGTATGGTAGGGGACGTTTAATCTATACCTATAAAATGCATCGGATCAGAGGTATAGTAACTGTGAACCCTAAACACAGTGTCAGTGCCAAGCTTAACTTCACCATACGTATCATGAATAGTATCCAACTACTTCCTGTAATTGACTTTTAGGTCAATTTAAGTTTGTCCCGTTCAATAGTTTGTCCCGTGCATAATTATGTCATATTGCATGCAACTTTAAAATACTAGAATACAGCTTAATTGTATACTTACTGTTTAGACTTGACGTGTATTTTCTGTCTTAACTACTTTCTTCATAGACACCAAAAATGTGGTTCAAACTAGAATTTCAATGCCTTTGATTGATACCTTTTCTGAAACTGTTGACAGTAATCTGCTAAATGATAAAATACAAAATGAGTTTCTTTCGCAAATAGGGGAAGGACACGACTAATTCATGGTCCCATTACTTTCTATGTTAAATTCCTCCGTTCAAAACCTTCCAGCAGGCACACCTCTTGTTTTAAGTTCAAATAAAGTGGCAATCATTGCATTTCAAAGCAACACTTTAAGCTGCTGCTTAATTTGATGAAAAGCTACAACTCTATCTAGCTACTGAGAAGTGATACAATGTTTATATATAAGCACCACATAGACAGTAACAAGAAAGGCTGATAACCTGTGAACTTTTAGACGGCAGCAATTTCAATATTTAGACTTATTTAAATGTTTTGACTTTTGAGCCTCCTCACTCTCAGTTCGTACAAGTTATAGCAGATACTAGTATGTGATACGTATGGTAGGGGACGTTTAATCTATACCTATAAAATGCATCGGATCAGAGGTATAGTAACTGTGAACCCTAAACACAGTGTCAGTGCCAAGCTTAACTTCACCATACGTATCATGAATAGTATCCAACTACTTCCTGTAATTGACTTTTAGGTCAATTTAAGTTTGTCCCGTTCAATAGTTTGTCCCGTGCATAATTATGTCATATTGCATGCAACTTTAAAATACTAGAATACAGCTTAATTGTATACTTACTGTTTAGACTTGACGTGTATTTTCTGTCTTAACTACTTTCTTCATAGACACCAAAAATGTGGTTCAAACTAGAATTTCAATGCCTTTGATTGATACCTTTTCTGAAACTGTTGACAGTAATCTGCTAAATGATAAAATACAAAATGAGTTTCTTTCGCAAATAGGGGAAGGACACGACTAATTCATGGTCCCATTACTTTCTATGTTAAATTCCTCCGTTCAAAACCTTCCAGCAGGCACACCTCTTGTTTTAAGTTCAAATAAAGTGGCAATCATTGCATTTCAAAGCAACACTTTAAGCTGCTGCTTAATTTGATGAAAAGCTACAACTCTATCTAGCTACTGAGAAGTGATACAATGTTTATATATAAGCACCACATAGACAGTAACAAGAAAGGCTGATAACCTGTGAACTTTTAGACGGCAGCAATTTCAATATTTAGACTTATTTAAATGTTTTGACTTTTGAGCCTCCTCACTCTCAGTTCGTACAAGTTATAGCAGATACTAGTATGTGATACGTATGGTAGGGGACGTTTAATCTATACCTATAAAATGCATCGGATCAGAGGTATAGTAACTGTGAACCCTAAACACAGTGTCAGTGCCAAGCTTAACTTCACCATACGTATCATGAATAGTATCCAACTACTTCCTGTAATTGACTTTTAGGTCAATTTAAGTTTGTCCCGTTCAATAGTTTGTCCCGTGCATAATTATGTCATATTGCATGCAACTTTAAAATACTAGAATACAGCTTAATTGTATACTTACTGTTTAGACTTGACGTGTATTTTCTGTCTTAACTACTTTCTTCATAGACACCAAAAATGTGGTTCAAACTAGAATTTCAATGCCTTTGATTGATACCTTTTCTGAAACTGTTGACAGTAATCTGCTAAATGATAAAATACAAAATGAGTTTCTTTCGCAAATAGGGGAAGGACACGACTAATTCATGGTCCCATTACTTTCTATGTTAAATTCCTCCGTTCAAAACCTTCCAGCAGGCACACCTCTTGTTTTAAGTTCAAATAAAGTGGCAATCATTGCATTTCAAAGCAACACTTTAAGCTGCTGCTTAATTTGATGAAAAGCTACAACTCTATCTAGCTACTGAGAAGTGATACAATGTTTATATATAAGCACCACATAGACAGTAACAAGAAAGGCTGATAACCTGTGAACTTTTAGACGGCAGCAATTTCAATATTTAGACTTATTTAAATGTTTTGACTTTTGAGCCTCCTCACTCTCAGTTCGTACAAGTTATAGCAGATACTAGTATGTGATACGTATGGTAGGGGACGTTTAATCTATACCTATAAAATGCATCGGATCAGAGGTATAGTAACTGTGAACCCTAAACACAGTGTCAGTGCCAAGCTTAACTTCACCATACGTATCATGAATAGTATCCAACTACTTCCTGTAATTGACTTTTAGGTCAATTTAAGTTTGTCCCGTTCAATAGTTTGTCCCGTGCATAATTATGTCATATTGCATGCAACTTTAAAATACTAGAATACAGCTTAATTGTATACTTACTGTTTAGACTTGACGTGTATTTTCTGTCTTAACTACTTTCTTCATAGACACCAAAAATGTGGTTCAAACTAGAATTTCAATGCCTTTGATTGATACCTTTTCTGAAACTGTTGACAGTAATCTGCTAAATGATAAAATACAAAATGAGTTTCTTTCGCAAATAGGGGAAGGACACGACTAATTCATGGTCCCATTACTTTCTATGTTAAATTCCTCCGTTCAAAACCTTCCAGCAGGCACACCTCTTGTTTTAAGTTCAAATAAAGTGGCAATCATTGCATTTCAAAGCAACACTTTAAGCTGCTGCTTAATTTGATGAAAGCTACAACTCTATCTAGCTACTGAGAAGTGATACAATGTTTATATATAAGCACCACATAGACAGTAACAAGAAAGGCTGATAACCTGTGAACTTTTAGACGGCAGCAATTTCAATATTTAGACTTATTTAAATGTTTTGACTTTTGAGCCTCCTCACTCTCAGTTCGTACAAGTTATAGCAGATACTAGTATGTGATACGTATGGTAGGGGACGTTTAATCTATACCTATAAAATGCATCGGATCAGAGGTATAGTAACTGTGAACCCTAAACACAGTGTCAGTGCCAAGCTTAACTTCACCATACGTATCATGAATAGTATCCAACTACTTCCTGTAATTGACTTTTAGGTCAATTTAAGTTTGTCCCGTTCAATAGTTTGTCCCGTGCATAATTATGTCATATTGCATGCAACTTTAAAATACTAGAATACAGCTTAATTGTATACTTACTGTTTAGACTTGACGTGTATTTTCTGTCTTAACTACTTTCTTCATAGACACCAAAAATGTGGTTCAAACTAGAATTTCAATGCCTTTGATTGATACCTTTTCTGAAACTGTTGACAGTAATCTGCTAAATGATAAAATACAAAATGAGTTTCTTTCGCAAATAGGGGAAGGACACGACTAATTCATGGTCCCATTACTTTCTATGTTAAATTCCTCCGTTCAAAACCTTCCAGCAGGCACACCTCTTGTTTTAAGTTCAAATAAAGTGGCAATCATTGCATTTCAAAGCAACACTTTAAGCTGCTGCTTAATTTGATGAAAAGCTACAACTCTATCTAGCTACTGAGAAGTGATACAATGTTTATATATAAGCACCACATAGACAGTAACAAGAAAGGCTGATAACCTGTGAACTTTTAGACGGCAGCAATTTCAATATTTAGACTTATTTAAATGTTTTGACTTTTGAGCCTCCTCACTCTCAGTTCGTACAAGTTATAGCAGATACTAGTATGTGATACGTATGGTAGGGGACGTTTAATCTATACCTATAAAATGCATCGGATCAGAGGTATAGTAACTGTGAACCCTAAACACAGTGTCAGTGCCAAGCTTAACTTCACCATACGTATCATGAATAGTATCCAACTACTTCCTGTAATTGACTTTTAGGTCAATTTAAGTTTGTCCCGTTCAATAGTTTGTCCCGTGCATAATTATGTCATATTGCATGCAACTTTAAAATACTAGAATACAGCTTAATTGTATACTTACTGTTTAGACTTGACGTGTATTTTCTGTCTTAACTACTTTCTTCATAGACACCAAAAATGTGGTTCAAACTAGAATTTCAATGCCTTTGATTGATACCTTTTCTGAAACTGTTGACAGTAATCTGCTAAATGATAAAATACAAAATGAGTTTCTTTCGCAAATAGGGGAAGGACACGACTAATTCATGGTCCCATTACTTTCTATGTTAAATTCCTCCGTTCAAAACCTTCCAGCAGGCACACCTCTTGTTTTAAGTTCAAATAAAGTGGCAATCATTGCATTTCAAAGCAACACTTTAAGCTGCTGCTTAATTTGATGAAAAGCTACAACTCTATCTAGCTACTGAGAAGTGATACAATGTTTATATATAAGCACCACATAGACAGTAACAAGAAAGGCTGATAACCTGTGAACTTTTAGACGGCAGCAATTTCAATATTTAGACTTATTTAAATGTTTTGACTTTTGAGCCTCCTCACTCTCAGTTCGTACAAGTTATAGCAGATACTAGTATGTGATACGTATGGTAGGGGACGTTTAATCTATACCTATAAAATGCATCGGATCAGAGGTATAGTAACTGTGAACCCTAAACACAGTGTCAGTGCCAAGCTTAACTTCACCATACGTATCATGAATAGTATCCAACTACTTCCTGTAATTGACTTTTAGGTCAATTTAAGTTTGTCCCGTTCAATAGTTTGTCCCGTGCATAATTATGTCATATTGCATGCAACTTTAAAATACTAGAATACAGCTTAATTGTATACTTACTGTTTAGACTTGACGTGTATTTTCTGTCTTAACTACTTTCTTCATAGACACCAAAAATGTGGTTCAAACTAGAATTTCAATGCCTTTGATTGATACCTTTTCTGAAACTGTTGACAGTAATCTGCTAAATGATAAAATACAAAATGAGTTTCTTTCGCAAATAGGGGAAGGACACGACTAATTCATGGTCCCATTACTTTCTATGTTAAATTCCTCCGTTCAAAACCTTCCAGCAGGCACACCTCTTGTTTTAAGTTCAAATAAAGTGGCAATCATTGCATTTCAAAGCAACACTTTAAGCTGCTGCTTAATTTGATGAAAAGCTACAACTCTATCTAGCTACTGAGAAGTGATACAATGTTTATATATAAGCACCACATAGACAGTAACAAGAAAGGCTGATAACCTGTGAACTTTTAGACGGCAGCAATTTCAATATTTAGACTTATTTAAATGTTTTGACTTTTGAGCCTCCTCACTCTCAGTTCGTACAAGTTATAGCAGATACTAGTATGTGATACGTATGGTAGGGGACGTTTAATCTATACCTATAAAATGCATCGGATCAGAGGTATAGTAACTGTGAACCCTAAACACAGTGTCAGTGCCAAGCTTAACTTCACCATACGTATCATGAATAGTATCCAACTACTTCCTGTAATTGACTTTTAGGTCAATTTAAGTTTGTCCCGTTCAATAGTTTGTCCCGTGCATAATTATGTCATATTGCATGCAACTTTAAAATACTAGAATACAGCTTAATTGTATACTTACTGTTTAGACTTGACGTGTATTTTCTGTCTTAACTACTTTCTTCATAGACACCAAAAATGTGGTTCAAACTAGAATTTCAATGCCTTTGATTGATACCTTTTCTGAAACTGTTGACAGTAATCTGCTAAATGATAAAATACAAAATGAGTTTCTTTCGCAAATAGGGGAAGGACACGACTAATTCATGGTCCCATTACTTTCTATGTTAAATTCCTCCGTTCAAAACCTTCCAGCAGGCACACCTCTTGTTTTAAGTTCAAATAAAGTGGCAATCATTGCATTTCAAAGCAACACTTTAAGCTGCTGCTTATTTGATGAAAAGCTACAACTCTATCTAGCTACTGAGAAGTGATACAATGTTTATATATAAGCACCACATAGACAGTAACAAGAAAGGCTGATAACCTGTGAACTTTTAGACGGCAGCAATTTCAATATTTAGACTTATTTAAATGTTTTGACTTTTGAGCCTCCTCACTCTCAGTTCGTACAAGTTATAGCAGATACTAGTATGTGATACGTATGGTAGGGGACGTTTAATCTATACCTATAAAATGCATCGGATCAGAGGTATAGTAACTGTGAACCCTAAACACAGTGTCAGTGCCAAGCTTAACTTCACCATACGTATCATGAATAGTATCCAACTA